>NC_054506.1:1995692-2028192 GCF_017639515.1 Carcharodon carcharias
CCCCCTCTCTCCCTCCCCCCCTCTCTCCCTCCCCCTCTCTCCCTCCCCCTCTCTCCCTCCCCCTCTCTCCCTCTCCCCCTCTCTCCCTCTCCCCCTCTCTCCCTCTCCCCCTCTCTCCCTCTCCCTCTCCCTCTCTCTCTCTCTCTGCAGCCTCCGCTGACGACGATGACGATGACGACGATGATGACATTGAGGTCTCTGCCTCTGTCTTCCTTAAGAAAGCAGAACCTGCTCCGGAGAGCAAGAAACTGGCCAAGAAACAGGAGGTCAGAGTTCAGCTTTAATAAATCTCCCCCCTCTGCCCACTCTGCGCAGCCTCTCCTCTCGACCGCCTCTGCTATTGTATCCCCCTCTCTCCGCCTGCTGTTCTCTCCCCTGCTCCCCCTCCTCTCTCTGTCCGCCAGCCCCTCTCTCTGTCCGCCAACCGCTCTCTCTCCTCTCGCTCCCCCACCTCTCTGTCCACCTGCCGCTCTCTCTCCCAGCTCTCCCACCTCTCTCTGTCCACCTGCCGCTCTCTCTCCCTGCTCCCCCTCCTCTCTCTGTCCGCCAGCCCCTCTCTCTGTCCGCCAGCCGCTCTCTCTCCTCTCGCTCCCCCTCCTCTCTGTCCGCCTGCCGCTCTCTCTCCCCTGCTCCCCCTCCTCTCTCTGTCCGCCAGCCGCTCTCTCTCCCCTGCTCCCCCTCCTCTCTCTGTCCACCTGCCGCTCTCTCTCCCTGCTGTCCCTCCTCTCTCTGTCCACCTGCCGCTCTCTCTCCCAGCTCTCCCACCTCTCTCTGTCCACCTGCCGCTCTCTCTCCCCTGCTCCCCCTCCTCTCTCTGTCCGCCAGCCGCTCTCTCTCCCTGCTCCCCCTCCTCTCTCTGTCCACCTGCCGCTCTCTCTCCCTGCTGTCCCTCCTCTCTCTGTCCACCTGCCGCTCTCTCTCCCTGCTGTCCCTCCTCTCTCTGTCCACCTGCCGCTCTCTCTCCAGCTCTCCCACCTCTCTCTGTCCACCTGCCGCTCTCTCTCCCCTGCTCCCCCTCCTCTCTCTGTCCGCAGCCGCTCTCTCTCCTCTCGCTCCCCCTCCTCTCTGTCCGCCTGCCGCTCTCTCTCCCCTGCTCCCCCTCCTCTCTCTGTCCACCTGCCGCTCTCTCTCCCCTGCTCCCCCTCCTCTCTCTGTCCACCTGCTGCTCTCTCTCCCCGCTCCCCCACCTCTCTCTGTCCACCTGCGCTCTCTCTCCTCTCGCTGCCCCTCCTCTCTCTGTCCACCTGCCGCTCTCCCTCCCCGCTCCCCCTCCTCTCTGTCGCCTGCCGCTCTCTCTCCCAGCTCTCCCACCTCTCTCTGTCCACCTGCCGCTCTCTCTCCCCTGCTCCCCCTCCTCTCTGTCCGCCTGCCGCTCTCTCTCCCCCGCCTCCCCCTCCTCTCTGTCCGCCTGCCGCTCTCTCTCCCCTGCTCCCCCTCCTCTCTCTGTCCACCTGCCGCTCTCTCTCCCCTGCTCCCCCTCCTCTCTCTGTCCACCTGCTGCTCTCTCTCCCTGCTCCCCCTCCTCTCTCTGTCCGCCAGCCGCTCTCTCTCCCTGCTCCCCCTCCTCTCTCTGTCCGCCAGCCGCTCTCTCTCCCCGCTCCCCCTCCTCTCTGTCCGCCTGCCGCTCTCTCTCCTCTCGCTCCCCCTCCTCTCTGTCCGCCTGCCGCTCTCTCTCCCCTGCTCCCCTCCTCTCTCTGTCCGCCAGCCGCTCTCTCTCCCCTGCTCCCCCTCCTCTCTCTGTCCACCTGCCGCTCTCTCTCCCTGCTGTCCCTCCTCTCTCTGTCCACCTGCCGCTCTCTCTCCCAGCTCTCCCACCTCTCTCTGTCCACCTGCCGCTCTCTCTCCCCTGCTCCCCCTCCTCTCTCTGTCCGCCAGCCGCTCTCTCTCCCCTGCTCCCCCTCCTCTCTCTGTCCACCTGCCGCTCTCTCTCCCTGCTGTCCCTCCTCTCTCTGTCCACCTGCCGCTCTCTCTCCCTGCTGTCCCTCCTCTCTCTGTCCACCTGCCGCTCTCTCTCCCAGCTCTCCCACCTCTCTCTGTCCACCTGCCGCTCTCTCTCCCCTGCTCCCCCTCCTCTCTCTGTCCGCCAGCCGCTCTCTCTCCTCTCGCTCCCCCTCCTCTCTGTCCGCCTGCCGCTCTCTCTTCCCTGCTCCCCCTCCTCTCTCTGTCCACCTGCCGCTCTCTCTCCCCTGCTCCCCTCCTCTCTCTGTCCACCTGCTGCTCTCTCTCCCCGCTCCCCCACCTCTCTCTGTCCACCTGCCGCTCTCTCTCCTCTCGCTGCCCCTCCTCTCTCTGTCCACCTGCCGCTCTCCCTCCCCGCTCCCCCTCCTCTCTGTCCGCCTGCCGCTCTCTCTCCCAGCTCTCCCACCTCTCTCTGTCCACCTGCCGCTCTCTCTCCCCTGCTCCCCCTCCTCTCTGTCCGCCTGCCGCTCTCTCTCCCCCGCTCCCCCTCCTCTCTGTCCGCCTGCCGCTCTCTCTCCCCTGCTCCCCCTCCTCTCTCTGTCCACCTGCCGCTCTCTCTCCCCTGCTCCCCCTCCTCTCTCTGTCCACCTGCTGCTCTCTCTCCCTGCTCCCCCTCCTCTCTCTGTCCGCCAGCCGCTCTCTCTCCCTGCTCCCCCTCCTCTCTCTGTCCGCCAGCCGCTCTCTCTCCCCGCTCCCCCTCCTCTCTGTCCGCCTGCCGCTCTCTCTCCTCTCGCTCCCCCTCCTCTCTGTCCGCCTGCCGCTCTCTCTCCCCTGCTCCCCCTCCTCTCTCTGTCCGCCAGCCGCTCTCTCTCCCCTGCTCCCCCTCCTCTCTCTGTCCACCTGCCGCTCTCTCTCCCTGCTGTCCCTCCTCTCTCTGTCCACCTGCCGCTCTCTCTCCCAGCTCTCCCACCTCTCTCTGTCCACCTGCCGCTCTCTCTCCCCTGCTCCCCCTCCTCTCTCTGTCCGCCAGCCGCTCTCTCTCCCCTGCTCCCCCTCCTCTCTCTGTCCACCTGCCGCTCTCTCTCCCTGCTGTCCCTCCTCTCTCTGTCCACCTGCCGCTCTCTCTCCCTGCTGTCCCTCCTCTCTCTGTCCACCTGCCGCTCTCTCTCCCCTGCTCCCCCTCCTCTCTCTGTCCACCTGCCGCTCTCTCTCCCCTGCTCCCCCTCCTCTCTCTGTCCACCTGCCGCTCTCTCTCCCCTGCTCCCCCTCCTCTCTCTGTCCGCCAGCCGCTCTCTCTCCCAGCTCTCCCACCTCTCTCTGTCCACCTGCCGCTCTCTCTCCCCTGCTCCCCCTCCTCTCTCTGTCCGCCAGCCGCTCTCTCTCCTCTCGCTCCCCCTCCTCTCTGTCCGCCTGCCGCTCTCTCTCCCCTGCTCCCCCTCCTCTCTCTGTCCACCTGCCGCTCTCTCTCCCCTGCTCCCCCTCCTCTCTCTGTCCACCTGCTGCTCTCTCTCCCCGCTCCCCCACCTCTCTCTGTCCACCTGCCGCTCTCTCTCCTCTCGCTGCCCCTCCTCTCTCTGTCCACCTGCCGCTCTCCCTCCCCGCTCCCCCTCCTCTCTGTCCGCCTGCCGCTCTCTCTCCCCTGCTCCCCCTCCTCTCTCTGTCCACCTGCCGCTCTCTCTCCCCGCTCCCCCTCCTCTCTCTGTCCACCTGCCGCTCTCTCTCCCCGCTCCCCCACCTCTCTCTGTCCACCTGCCACTCTCTCTCCTCTCGCTGCCCCTCCTCTCTCTGTCCACCTGCCGCTCTCCCTCCCCGCTCCCCCTCCTCTCTGTCCGCCTGCCGCTCTCTCTCCCAGCTCTCCCACCTCTCTCTGTCCACCTGCCGCTCTCTCTCCCCTGCTCCCCCTCCTCTCTGTCCGCCTGCCGCTCTCTCTCCCCCGCTCCCCCTCCTCTCTGTCCGCCTGCCGCTCTCTCTCCCCTGCTCCCCCTCCTCTCTCTGTCCACCTGCCGCTCTCTCTCCCCTGCTCCCCCTCCTCTCTCTGTCCACCTGCTGCTCTCTCTCCCTGCTCCCCCTCCTCTCTCTGTCCGCCAGCCGCTCTCTCTCCCTGCTCCCCCTCCTCTCTCTGTCCGCCAGCCGCTCTCTCTCCCCGCTCCCCCTCCTCTCTGTCCGCCTGCCGCTCTCTCTCCTCTCGCTCCCCCTCCTCTCTGTCCGCCTGCCGCTCTCTTTCCCTGCTGCCCCTCCTCTCTGTCCGCCTGCCGCTCTCTCTCCCCCGCCTCCCCCTCCTCTCTCTGTCCGCCAGCCGCTCTCTCTCCCCGCTCCCCCACCTCTCTCTGTCCACCTGCCGCTCTCTCTCCTCTCGCTCCCCCTCCTCTCTGTCCGCCTGCCGCTCTCTTTCCCTGCTGCCCCTCCTCTCTGTCCGCCTGCCGCTCTCTCTCCTCTCGCTCCCCCTCCTCTCTCTGTCCGCCAGCCGCTCTCTCTCCCCTGCTCCCCCTCCTCTCTCTGTCCGCCAGCCGCTCTCTCTCCCTGCTCCCCCTCCTCTCTCTGTCCGCCAGCCGCTCTCTCTCCCCTGCTCCCCCTCCTCTCTCTGTCCACCTGCCGCTCTCTCCCCTGCTCCCCCTCCTCTCTCTGTCCACCTGCCGCTCTCTCTCCCTGCTCCCCCTCCTCTCTCTGTCCACCTGCCGCTCTCTCTCCCCGCTCCCCCACCTCTCTCTGTCCGCCAGCCGCTCTCTCTCCCTGCTCCCCCTCCTCTCTCTGTCCGCCAGCCGCTCTCTCTCCCCGCTCCCCCACCTCTCTCTGTCCACCTGCCGCTCTCTCTCCTCTCGCTCCCCCTCCTCTCTGTCCGCCTGCCGCTCTCTTTCCCTGCTGCCCCTCCTCTCTGTCCGCCTGCCGCTCTCTCTCCCCCGCTCCCCCTCCTCTCTCTGTCCGCCAGCCGCTCTCTCTCCCCGCTCCCCCACCTCTCTCTGTCCACCTGCCGCTCTCTCTCCTCTCGCTCCCCCTCCTCTCTGTCCGCCTGCCGCTCTCTTTCCCTGCTGCCCCTCCTCTCTGTCCGCCTGCCGCTCTCTCTCCTCTCGCTCCCCCTCCTCTCTCTGTCCACCTGCCACTCTCTCTCCTCTCGCTGCCCCTCCTCTCTGTCCACCTGCCGCTCTCCCTCCCCGCTCCCCCACCTCTCTCTGTCCGCCAGCCGCTCTCTCTCTCCCCCGCTCCCTTTCCTCTCTCTGTCCACCTGCTGTTCTTTCTCCTCTCGCTCCCTCTCCTCTCTCTGTCCACCTGCTGTTCTTTCTCCTCTCGCTCCCTCTCCTCTCTCTGTCCACCTGCTGTTCTTTCTCCTCTCGCTCCCTCTCCTCTCTCTGTCCACCTGCCGCTCTCTCCCTGCTCCCCCTCCTCTCTGTCCGCCAGCCGCTCTCTCCTCTCGCTCCCCCTCCTCTCTCTGTCCACCTCCCGCTCTCTCTCAAACTCCTCACTGTCTGCCTGACACTCTCTCTCCTCACTCCCTCTCCCTCCCATCCTCCCTCCCTCCAACCTGCTCGCTCGCTCGCTCCCTCCCTCCCTCTCTCTCTCTCCTCCTCTGTTCCCACATCGGTGAGTCCCTGCTGCACTGTGCCCTGCCCTCACATGCTGTTCCTATCCACACCATCACAGGAGGAGGAAGATGAAGATGACGATGATGATGATGAGGATTGGGGAACACCCTCAGACGAATCTGATTCCGAATCTGACGATGATGACAGCAAATATACCTCCCTCGCCCATAAATTCCTGAAAAAGTAAGTGCTGAACACAGGGAAGGGTTCCGGGGGGGGGTTATATTATATACAGGGTAACAGATAGCTGGGAGAGAGTCACATCGAGGGGTACAGGGGGTTATATTATATAAGGGGTAACAGATAGCTGGGAGAGAGTCACATCGAGGGGTACAGGGGGGTTATATTATATACAGGGTAACAGATAGCTGGGAGAGAGTCACATCGAGGGGTACAGGGGGTTATATTATATACAGGGTAACAGATAGCTGGGAGAGAGTCACATCGAGGGGTACAGGGGGTTATATTATATACAGGGTAACAGATAGCTGGGAGAGAGTCACATCGAGGGGTACAGGGGATTTTATTATGTACAGGGTAACAGATATCTGGGAGAGAGTCACATCGAGGGGTACATAGGGTTAATTATATACAGGGTAACAGATAGCTGAGAGAGAGTCACATCGAGCGGTACGGGGGGTATATTATATACAGGGTAACAGATAGCTGGGAGAGAGTCACATTGAAGGGTACAGGGGGTTATATATACAGGGTAACAGCTGGGAGAGAGTCACGTCGAGGGGTACAGGGGGTTATATTATATACAGGGTAACAGATAGCTGGGAGAGAGTCACATCGAGGGGTACAGGGGGTTATATTATATACAGGGTAACAGATAGCTGGGAGAGAGTCACATCGAGGGGTACAGGGGGTTATATTATATACAGGGTAACAGATAGCTGGGAGAGAGTCACATCGAGGGGTACAGGGGGTTATATTATATACAGGGTAACAGATAGCTGGGAGAGAGTCACATCGAGGGGTACAGGGGGTTATATTATATACAGGGTAACAGATAGCTTGGAGAGAGTCACATCGAGGGGTACAGGGGATTATATTATATACAGGGTAACAGATAGCTGGGAGAGAGTCACATCGAGGGGTACAGGGGGTTATATTAATACAGGGTAACAGATAGCTGGGAGAGAGTCACATCGAGGGGTACAGGGGGTTATATTATATACAGGGTAACAGATAGCTGGGAGAGAGTCACATCGAGGGGTACAGGGGGTTATATTATATACAGGGTAACAGATAGCTGGGAGAGAGTCACATCGAGGGGTACAGGGGGTTATATTATATACAGGGTAACAGATAGCTGGCAGAGAGTCACATCGGGGGTACAAGGGGTTATATTTTATATAGGGTAACAGATAGCTGGGAGAGAGTCACATCGAGGGGTACAGGGGGTTATATTATGTACAGGGTAACAGATAGCTGGAAAGAGGCACATCGAGGGGTACAGGGGGTTATATTATATACAGGGTAACAGATAGCTGGGAGAGAGTCACATCGAGGGGTACAGGGGGTTATATTATATACAGGGTAACAGATAGCTGGGAGAGAGTCACATCGAGGGGTACAGGGGGTTATATTATATACAGGGTAACAGATAGCTGGGAGAGAGTCACATCGAGGGGTACAGGGGGTTATATTATATACAGGGTAACAGATAGCTGGGAGAGAGTCACATCGAGGGGTACAGGGGGTTATATTATATACAGGGTAACAGATAGCTGGGAGAGAGTCACATCGAGGGGTACAGGGGGTTATATTATATACAGGGTAACAGATAGCTGGGAGAGAGTCACATCGAGGGGTACAGGGGGTTATATTATATACAGGGTAACAGATAGCTGGGAGAGAGTCACATCGAGGGGTACAGAGGGTAATTTTATATACAGGGTAACAGAAGCTGGGAGATAGTCACATTGAGGGGTACAGGGGGTTATATTATATACAGGGTAACAGATAGCTGGGTGAGTCACATCGAGGGGTACAGGGGGTTATATTATATACAGGGTAACAGATAGCTGGGAGAGAGTCACATCGAGTGGTACAGGGGGTTATATTATATACAGGGTAACAGATAGCTGGGAGAGAGTCACATCGAGGGGTACAGGGGGTTATATTATATACAGGGTAACAGATAGCTGGGAGAGAGTCACATCGAGGGGTACAGGGGGTTATATTATATACAGGGTAACAGATAGCTGGGAGAGAGTCACATCGAGGGGTACAGGGGGTTATATTATATACAGGGTAACAGATAGCTGGGAGAGAGTCACATCGAGGGGTACAGGGGGTTATATTATACAGGGTAACAGATAGCTGGAGAGAGTCACATCGAGGGGTACAGGGGGTTATATTATATACAGGGTAACAGATAGCTGGGAGAGAGTCACATCGAGGGGTACAGGGGGTTATATTATATACAGGGTAACAGATAGCTGGGAGAGAGTCACATCGAGGGGTACAGTGGGTTATATTATATACAGGGTAACAGATAGCTGGGAGAGAGTCACATCGAGGGGTACAGGGGGTTATATTATATACAGGGTAACAGATAGCTGGGAGAGAGTCACATCGAGGGGTACAGGGGGTTATATTATATACAGGGTAACAGATAGCTGGGAGAGAGTCACATCGAGGGGTACAGGGGGTTATATTATATACAGGGTAACAGATAGCTGGGAGAGAGTCACATCGAGGGGTACAGGGGGTTATATTATATACAGGGTAACAGATAGCTGGGAGAGAGTCACATCGAGGGGTACAGGGGGTTATATTATATACAGGGTAACAGATAGCTGGGAGAGAGTCACATCGAGGGGTACAGGGGGTTATATTATATACAGGGTAACAGATAGCTGGGAGAGAGACACATCGAGGGGTACAGGGGGTTATATTATATACAGGGTAACAGATAGCTGGGAGAGAGTCACATCGAGGGGTACAGGGGGTTATATTATATACAGGGTAACAGATAGCTGGGAGAGAGTCACATCGAGGGGTACAGGGGGTTATATTATATACAGGGTAATAGATAGCGGGGAGAGAGTCACATCGAGGGGTACAGGGGTTATATTATGTACAGGGTAACAGATTGCTGGGAGAGCGACACATCGGGGGGTACAGAGTGTTATATTATATACAGGGTAACAGATAGCTGGGAGAGAGTCACATCGAGGGGTACAGGGGTTATATTATATACAGGGTAACAGATAGCTGGGAGAGAGTCACATCGAGGGGTACAGGGGGTTATATTATATACAGGGTAACAGATAGCTGGGAGAGAGTCACATCGAGGGGTACAGGGGGTTATATTATATACAGGGTAACAGATAGCTGGGAGAGAGTCACATCGAGGGGTACAGGGGGTTATATTATATACAGGGTAACAGATAGCTGGGAGAGAGTCACATCGAGGGGTACAGGGGGTTATATTATATACAGGGTAACAGATAGCTGGGAGAGAGTCACATCGAGGGGTACAGGGGGTTATATTATATACAGGGTAACAGATAGCTGGGAGAGAGTCACATCGAGGGGTACAGGGGTTATATTATATACAGGGTAACAGATAGCTGGGAGAGAGTCACATCGAGGGGTACAGGGGGTTATATTATATACAGGGTAACAGATAGCTGGGAGAGAGTCACATCGAGGGGTACAGGGGGTTATATTATATACAGGGTAACAGATAGCTGGGAGAGAGTCACATCGAGGGGTACAGGGGGTTATATTATATACAGGGTAACAGATAGCTGGGAGAGAGTCACATCGAGGGGTACAGGGGGTTATATTATATACAGGGTAACAGATAGCTGGGAGAGAGTCACATCGAGGGGTACAGGGGGTTATATTATATACAGGGTAACAGATAGCTGGGAGAGAGTCACATCGAGGGGTACAGGGGGTTATATTATATACAGGGTAACAGATAGCTGGGAGAGAGTCACATCGAGGGGTACAGGGGGTTATATTATATACAGGGTAACAGATAGCTGGGAGAGAGTCACATCGAGGGGTACAGGGGGTTATATTATATACAGGGTAACAGATAGCTGGGAGAGAGTCACATCGAGGGGTACAGGGGGTTATATTATATACAGGGTAACAGATAGCTGGGAGAGAGTCACATCGAGGGGTACAGGGGGTTATATTATATACAGGGTAACAGATAGCTGGGAGAGAGTCACATCGAGGGGTACAGGGGGTTATATTATATACAGGGTAACAGATAGCTGGGAGAGAGTCACATCGAGGGGTACAGGGGGTTATATTATATACAGGGTAACAGATAGCTGGGAGAGAGTCACATCGAGGGGTACAGGGGGTTATATTATATACAGGGTAACAGATAGCTGGGAGAGAGTCACATCGAGGGGTACAGGGGGTTATATTATATACAGGGTAACAGATAGCTGGGAGAGAGTCACATCGAGGGGTACAGGGGGTTATATTTTATACAGGGTAACAGATAGCTGGGAGAGAGTCACATCGAGGGGTACAGGGGGTTATATTATATACAGGGTAACAGATAGCTGGGAGAGAGTCACATCGAGGGGTACAGGGGGTTATATTATATACAGGGTAACTGATAGCTGGGAGAGAGTCACATCGAGGGGTACAGGGGGTTATATTATATACAGGGTAACAGATAGCTGGGAGAGAGTCACATCGAGGGGTACAGGGGGTTATATTATATACAGGGTAACAGATAGCTGGGAGAGAGTCACATCGAGGGGTACAGGGGGTTATATTATATACAGGGTAACAGATAGCTGGGAGAGAGTCACATCGAGGGGTACAGGGGGTTATATTATATACAGGGTAACAGATAGCTGGGAGAGAGTCACATCGAGGGGTACAGGGGGTTATATTATATACAGGGTAACAGATAGCTGGGAGAGAGTCACATCGAGGGGTACAGGGGGTTATATTATATACAGGGTAACAGATAGCTGGGAGAGAGTCACATCGAGGGGTACAGGGGGTTATATTATATACAGGGTAACAGATAGCTGGGAGAGAGTCACATCGAGGGGTACAGGGGGTTATATTATATACAGGGTAACAGATAGCTGGGAGAGAGTCACATCGAGGGGTACAGGGGGTTATATTATATACAGGGTAACAGATAGCTGGGAGAGAGTCACATCGAGGGGTACAGGGGGTTATATTATATACAGGGTAACAGATAGCTGGGAGAGAGTCACATCGAGGGGTACAGGGGGTTATATTATATACAGGGTAACAGATAGCTGGGAGAGAGTCACATCGAGGGGTACAGGGGGTTATATTATATACAGGGTAACAGATAGCTGGGAGAGAGTCACATCGAGGGGTACAGGGGGTTATATTATATACAGGGTAACAGATAGCTGGGAGAGAGTCACATCGAGGGGTACAGGGGGTTATATTATATACAGGGTAACAGATAGCTGGGAGAGAGTCACATCGAGGGGTACAGGGGGTTATATTATATACAGGGTAACAGATAGCTGGGAGAGAGTCACATCGAGGGGTACAGGGGGTTATATTATATACAGGGTAACAGATAGCTGGGAGAGAGTCACATCGAGGGGTACAGGGGGTTATATTATATACAGGGTAACAGATAGCTGGGAGAGAGTCACATCGAGGGTACAGGGGGTTATATTATATACAGGGTAACAGATAGCTGGGAGAGAGTCACATCGAGGGGTACAGGGGTTATATTATATACAGGGTAACAGATAGCTGGGAGAGAGTCACATCGAGGGGTACAGGGGGTTATATTATATACAGGGTAACAGATAGCTGGGAGAGAGTCACATCGAGGGGTACAGGGGGTTATATTATATACAGGGTAACAGATAGCTGGGAGAGAGTCACATCGAGGGGTACAGGGGGTTATATTATATACAGGGTAACAGATAGCTGGGAGAGAGTCACATCGAGGGGTACAGGGGGTTATATTATATACAGGGTAACAGATAGCTGGGAGAGAGTCACATCGAGGGGTACAGGGGGTTATATTATATACAGGGTAACAGATAGCTGGGAGAGAGTCACATCGAGGGGTACAGGGGGTTATATTATATACAGGGTAACAGATAGCTGGGAGAGAGTCACATCGAGGGGTACAGGGGGTTATATTATATACAGGGTAACAGATAGCTGGGAGAGAGTCACATCGAGGGGTACAGGGGGTTATATTATATACAGGGTAACAGATAGCTGGGAGAGAGTCACATCGAGGGGTACAGGGGGTTATATTATATACAGGGTAACAGATAGCTGGGAGAGAGTCACATCGAGGGGTACAGGGGGTTATATTATATACAGGGTAACAGATAGCTGGGAGAGAGTCACATCGAGGGGTACAGGGGGTTATATTATATACAGGGTAACAGATAGCTGGGAGAGAGTCACATCGAGGGGTACAGGGGGTTATATTATATACAGGGTAACAGATAGCTGGGAGAGAGTCACATCGAGGGGTACAGGGGGTTATATTATATACAGGGTAACAGATAGCTGGGAGAGAGTCACATCGAGGGGTACAGGGGGTTATATTATATACAGGGTAACAGATAGCTGGGAGAGAGTCACATCGAGGGGTACAGGGGGTTATATTATATACAGGGTAACAGATAGCTGGGAGAGAGTCACATCGAGGGGTACAGGGGGTTATATTATATACAGGGTAACAGATAGCTGGGAGAGAGTCACATCGAGGGGTACAGGGGGTTATATTATATACAGGGTAACAGATAGCTGGGAGAGAGTCACATCGAGGGGTACAGGGGGTTATATTATATACAGGGTAACAGATAGCTGGGAGAGAGTCACATCGAGGGGTACAGGGGGTTATATTATATACAGGGTAACAGATAGCTGGGAGAGAGTCACATCGAGGGGTACAGGGGGTTATATTATATACAGGGTAACAGATAGCTGGGAGAGAGTCACATCGAGGGGTACAGGGGGTTATATTATATACAGGGTAACAGATAGCTGGGAGAGAGTCACATCGAGGGGTACAGGGGGTTATATTATATACAGGGTAACAGATAGCTGGGAGAGAGTCACATCGAGGGGTACAGGGGGTTATATTATATACAGGGTAACAGATAGCTGGGAGAGAGTCACATCGAGGGGTACAGGGGGTTATATTATATACAGGGTAACAGATAGCTGGGAGAGAGTCACATCGAGGGGTACAGGGGGTTATATTATATACAGGGTAACAGATAGCTGGGAGAGAGTCACATCGAGGGGTACAGGGGGTTATATTATATACAGGGTAACAGATAGCTGGGAGAGAGTCACATCGAGGGGTACAGGGGGTTATATTATATACAGGGTAACAGATAGCTGGGAGAGAGTCACATCGAGGGGTACAGGGGTTATATTATATACAGGGTAACAGATAGCTGGGAGAGAGTCACATCGAGGGGTACAGGGGGTTATATTATATACAGGGTAACAGATAGCTGGGAGAGAGTCACATCGAGGGGTACAGGGGGTTATATTATATACAGGGTAACAGATAGCTGGGAGAGTCACATCGAGGGGTACAGGGGGTTATATTATATACAGGGTAACAGATAGCTGGGAGAGAGTCACATCGAGGGGTACAGGGGGTTATATTATATACAGGGTAACAGATAGCTGGGAGAGAGTCACATCGAGGGGTACAGGGGGTTATATTATATACAGGGTAACAGATAGCTGGGAGAGAGTCACATCGAGGGGTACAGGGGGTTATATTATATACAGGGTAACAGATAGCTGGGAGAGAGTCACATCGAGGGGTACAGGGGGTTATATTATATACAGGGTAACAGATAGCTGGGAGAGAGTCACATCGAGGGGTACAGGGGGTTATATTATATACAGGGTAACAGATAGCTGGGAGAGAGTCACATCGAGGGGTACAGGGGGTTATATTATATACAGGGTAACAGATAGCTGGGAGAGAGTCACATCGAGGGGTACAGGGGGTTATATTATATACAGGGTAACAGATAGCTGGAGAGAGAGTCACATCGAGGGGTACAGGGGGTTATATTTTATATAGGGTAACAGATCGCTGGGAGAGTCACATCGAGGGGTACAGGGGGTTATATTATGTACAGGGTAACAGATAGCTGGAAAGAGGCACATCGAGGGGTACAGGGGGTTATATTATATACAGGGTAACAGATAGCTGGGAGAGAGTCACATCGAGGGGTACAGGGGGTTATATTATATACAGGGTAACAGATAGCTGGGAGAGAGTCACATCGAGGGGTACAGGGGGGTATATTATATACAGGGTAACAGATAGCTGGGAGAGAGTCACATCGAGGGGTACAGGGGGTTATATTATATACAGGGTAACAGATAGCTGGGAGAGAGTCACATCGAGGGGTACAGGGGTTATATTATATACAGGGTAACAGATAGCTGGGAGAGAGTCACATCGAGGGGTACAGGGGTTATATTATATACAGGGTAACAGATAGCTGGGAGAGAGTCACATCGAGGGGTACAGGGGGTTATATTATATACAGGGTAACAGATAGCTGGGAGAGAGTCACATCGAGGGGTACAGGGGGTTATATTATATACAGGGTAACAGATAGCTGGGAGAGAGTCACATCGAGGGGTACAGGGGGTTATATTATATACAGGGTAACAGATAGCTGGGAGAGAGTCACATCGAGGGGTACAGGGGGTTATATTATATACAGGGTAACAGATAGCTGGGAGAGAGTCACATCGAGGGGTACAGGGGGTTATATTATATACAGGGTAACAGATAGCTGGGAGAGAGTCACATCGAGGGGTACAGGGGGTTATATTATATACAGGGTAACAGATAGCTGGGAGAGAGTCACATCGAGGGGTACAGGGGGTTATATTATATACAGGGTAACAGATAGCTGGGAGAGAGTCACATCGAGGGGTACAGGGGGTTATATTATATACAGGGTAACAGATAGCTGGGAGAGAGTCACATCGAGGGGTACAGGGGGTTATATTATATACAGGGTAACAGATAGCTGGGAGAGAGTCACATCGAGGGGTACAGGGGGTTATATTATATACAGGGTAACAGATAGCTGGGAGAGAGTCACATCGAGGGGTACAGGGGGTTATATTATATACAGGGTAACAGATAGCTGGGAGAGAGTCACATCGAGGGGTACAGGGGGTTATATTATATACAGGGTAACAGATAGCTGGGAGAGAGTCACATCGAGGGGTACAGGGGGTTATATTATATACAGGGTAACAGATAGCTGGGAGAGAGTCACATCGAGGGGTACAGGGGGTTATATTATATACAGGGTAACAGATAGCTGGGAGAGAGTCACATCGAGGGGTACAGGGGGTTATATTATATACAGGGTAACAGATAGCTGGGAGAGAGTCACATCGAGGGGTACAGGGGGTTATATTATATACAGGGTAACAGATAGCTGGGAGAGAGTCACATCGAGGGGTACAGGGGGTTATATTATATACAGGGTAACAGATAGCTGGGAGAGAGTCACATCGAGGGGTACAGGGGGTTATATTATATACAGGGTAACAGATAGCTGGGAGAGAGTCACATCGAGGGGTACAGGGGGTTATATTATATACAGGGTAACAGATAGCTGGGAGAGAGTCACATCGAGGGGTACAGGGGGTTATATTATATACAGGGTAACAGATAGCTGGGAGAGAGTCACATCGAGGGGTACAGGGGGTTATATTATATACAGGGTAACAGATAGCTGGGAGAGAGTCACATCGAGGGGTACAGGGGGTTATATTATATACAGGGTAACAGATAGCTGGGCGAGCGTCACATCGAGGGGTACAGGGGGTTATATTATATACAGGGTAACAGATAGCTGGGAGAGAGTCACATCGAGGGGTACAGGGGGTTATATTATATACAGGGTAACAGATAGCTGGGAGAGAGACACATCGAGGGGTACAGGGGGTTATATTATATACAGGGTAACAGATAGCTGGGAGAGAGTCACATCGAGTGGTACAGGGGGTTATATTATATACAGGGTAACAGATAGCTGGGAGAGAGTCACATCGAGGGGTACAGGGGGTTATATTATATACAGGGTAACAGATAGCTGGGAGAGAGTCACATCGAGGGGTACAGGGGGTTATATTATATACAGGGTAACAGATAGCTGGGAGAGAGTCACATCGAGGGGTACAGGGGGTTATATTATATACAGGGTAACAGATAGCTGGGAGAGAGTCACATCGAGGGGTACAGGGGTTATATTATATACAGGGTAACAGATAGCTGGGAGAGAGACACATCGAGGGGTACAGGGGGTTATATTATATACAGGGTAACAGATAGCTGGGAGAGAGTCACATCGAGGGGTACAGGGGGTTATATTATATACAGGGTAACAGATAGCTGGGAGAGAGTCACATGGAGGGGTACAGGGCGTTATATTATATACAGGGTAACAGATAGCTGGGAGGGTGTCACATCGAGGGGCACAGGGGGTTATATTATATGCAGGGTAACAGATAGTTGGGAGAGAGTAACATCGAGGGGTACAGGGGGTTATATTATATACAGGGTAACAGATAGCTGGGAGAGTCACATCGAGGGGTACAGGGGGTTATATTATATACAGGGTAACAGATAGCTGGAGAGAGTCACATCGAGGGGTACAGGGGGTTATATTATATACAGGGTAACAGATAGCTGGGAGAGTCACATCGAGGTGTACAGGGGGTTATATTATATACAGGGTAACAGATAGCTGGGAGAGTCACATCGAGGGGTACAGGGGGTTATATTATATACAGGGTAACAGATAGCTGGGAGAGAGTCACATCGAGGGGTACAGGGGGTTATATTATATACAGGGTAACAGATAGCTGGGAGAGAGTCACATCGAGGGGTTCAGGGGGGTATATTATATACAGGGTAACAGATAGCTGGGCGAGCGTCACATCGAGGGGTACAGGGGGTTATATTATATACAGGGTAACAGATAGCTGGGAGAGAGTCACATCGAGGGGTACAGGGGTTTATATTATATACAGGGTAACAGATAGCTGGGAGAGAGTCACATCGAGGGGTACAGGGGGTTATATACAGGGTAACAGATAGCTGGGAGAGTCACATCGAGCGGTACAGGGGGTTTTATTATATACAGGGTAACAGATAGCTGGGAGAGAGTCACATCGAGGGGTTAAGGGGGTATATTATATACAGGGTAACAGATAGCTGGGAGAGAGTCACATCGAGGGGTACAGTGGGTTATATTATATACAGGGTAACAGATAGCTGGGAGAGAGTCACATCGAGGGGTACAGTGGGTTATATTATATACAGGGTAACAGATAGCTGGGAGAGAGTCACATCGAGGGGTACAGGGGGTTACATTATATACAGGGTAACAGATAGCTGGGAGAGTCACATCGAGGGGTACCGTGGGTTATATTTACAGGGTAACAGATAGCTGGGAGAGTCACATCGAGGGGTACAGTGGGTTATATTATATACAGGGCAATAGATAGCTGGGAGAGTCACATCGAGGGGTACAGGGGGTTATATTATATACAGGGTAACAGATAGCTGGGAGAGACTCACATCGAGGGGTACAGGGCGTTATATACAGGGTAACAGATAGCTGGGAGAGAGTCACATCGAGGGGTACAGGGGGTTATATTATATACAGGGTAACAGATAGCTGGGAGAGAAACACATCGAGGGGTACAGGGGGGGTATATTATATACAGGGTAACAGATAGCTGGGAGAGAGTCACATCGAGGGGTACAGGGGGTTATATTATATACAGGGTAACAGATAGCTGGGAGAGAGTCACATCGAGGGGTACAGGGGGTTATATTATATACAGGGTAACAGATAGCTGGGAGAGAGTCACATCGAGGGGTACAGGGGGTTATATTATATACAGGGTAACAGATAGCTGGGAGAGAGTCACATCGAGGGGTACAGGGGGTTATATACAGGGTAACAGATAGCTGGGAGAGTCACATCGAGCGGTACAGGGGGTTATATTATATACAGGGTAACAGATAGCTGGGAGAGTCACATCGAGGGGTACAGTGGGTTATATTATATACAGGGTAACAGATAGCTGCGAGAGAGTCACATCGAGGGGTACAGTGGGTTATATTATATACAGGGTAACAGATAGCTGGGAGAGAGTCACATTGAGGGGTACAGTGGGTTATATTATATACAGGGTAACAGATAGCTGGGAGAGAGTCTCATCGAGGGGTACAGGGGGTTATATTATGTACAGGGTAACAGATAGCTGGGAGAGAGTCACATCGAGGGGTTCAGGGGGGGTTATTATATACAGGGTAACAGATAGCTGGGAGAGAGTCTCATCGAGGGGTTCAGGGGGGTTATATTATATACAGGGTAACAGATAGCTGGGAGAGAGTCTCATCGAGGGGTACAGGGGGTTATATTATATACAGGGTAACAGATAGCTGGGAGAGAGTCACATCGAGGGGTACAGGGGGTTATATTATATACAGGGTAACAGATAGCTGGGAGAGTCACATCGAGGGGTACAGGGAGTTATATTATATACAGGGTAACAGATAGCTGGGAGAGAGTCACATCGAGGGGTACAGGGGGTTATATTATATACAGGGTAACAGATAGCTGGGAGAGAGTCACATCGAGGGGTACAGGGGGTTATATACAGGGTAACAGATAGCTGGGAGAGTCACATCGAGCGGTACAGGGGGTTATATTATGTACAGGGTAACAGATAACTGGGAGAGAGTCACATCGAGGGGTACAGGGGGTTATATTATATACAGGGTAACAGATAGCTGGGAGAGAGTCACATCGAGGGGTACAGGGGGTTATATTATATACAGGGTAACAGATAGCTGGGAGAGAGTCACATCGAGGGGTACAGGGGGTTATATTATATACAGGGTAACAGATAGCTGGGAGAGAGTCACATCGAGGGGTACAGGGGGTTATATTATATACAGGGTAACAGATAGCTGGGAGAGAGTCACATCGAGGGGTACAGGGGGTTATATTATATACAGGGTAACAGATAGCTGGGAGAGAGTCACATCGAGGGGTACAGGGGGTTATATACAGGGTAACAGATAGCTGGGAGAGTCACATCGAGCGGTACAGGGGGTTATATTATATACAGGGTAACAGATAGCTGGGAGAGTCACATCGAGGGGTACAGTGGGTTATATTATATACAGGGTAACAGATAGCTGCGAGAGAGTCACATCGAGGGGTACAGTGGGTTATATTATATACAGGGTAACAGATAGCTGGGAGAGTCACATCGAGGGGTACAGTGGGTTATCGAGGGGTACAGGGGGTTACATTATGTACAGGGTAACAGATAACTGGGAGAGTCACATCGAGGGGTACAGTGGGTTATATTATGTACAGGGTAACAGCTGGGAGAGAGTCACATCGAGGGGTACAGGGGGTTATATTATATACAGGGTAACAGATAGCTGGGAGAGAGTCACATCGAGGGGTACAGGGGGTTATATTATATACAGGGTAACAGATAGCTGGGAGAGAGTCACATCGAGGGGTACAGGGGGGTATATTATATACAGGGTAACAGATAGCTGGGAGAGAGTCACATCGAGGGGTACAAGGGGGTATATTATATACAGGGTAACAGATAGCCGGGAGAGAGTCACATCGAGGGGTACAGGGGGTTATATTATGTACAGGTTAACAGATAGCTGGGAGAGTCACATCGAGGGGTACAGGGGGTTATATTATGTACAGGGTAACAGATAGCTGGGAGAGTCACATCGAGGGGTACAGGGGGTTATATTATATACAGGGTAACAGCTGGGAGAGTCACATCGAGGGGTACAGTGGGTTATATTATATACAGGGTAACAGATAGCTGGGAGAGTCACATCGAGGGGTACAGGGGTGTATATTATATACAGGGTAACAGATAGCTGGGAGAAAGTCACATCGAGGGGTACAGGGGTTTATATTATATACAGGGTAACAGATAGCTGGGAGAGAGTCACATCGAGGGGTTCAGGGGGGTATATTATATACAGGGTAACAGATAGCTGGGAGAGAGTCACATCGAGGGGTACGGGAGTTATATTATATACAGGGTAACAGATAGCTGGGAGAGAGTCACATCGAGGGGTACAGGGGTTTATATTATATACAGGGTAACAGATAGCTGGGAGAGAGTCACATCGAGGGGTACAGGGGGTTATATACAGGGTAACAGATAGCTGGGAGAGTCACATCGAGCGGTACAGGGGGTTTTATTATATACAGGGTAACAGATAGCTGGGAGAGAGTCACATCGAGGGGTTCAGGGGGGTATATTATATACAGGGTAACAGATAGCTGGGAGAGAGTCACATCGAGGGGTACAGGGGGTTATATTATATACAGGGTAACAGATAGCTGGGAGAGAGTCACATCGAGGGGTACAGGGGGTTACATCATATACAGGGTAACAGATAGCTGGGAGAGTCACATCGAGGGGTACCGTGGGTTATATTTACAGGGTAACAGATAGCTGGGAGAGTCACATCGAGGGGTACAGGGGGTTATATTATATACAGGGCAATAGATAGCTGGGAGAGTCACATCGAGGGGTACAGGGGGTTATATTATATACAGGGTAACAGATAGCTGGAGAGACTCACATCGAGGGGTACAGGGCGTTATATTATATACAGGGTAACAGATAGCTGGGAGAGAAACACATCGAGGGGTACAGGGGGTTATATTATATAGAGGGTAACAGATAGCTGGGAGAGAAACACATCGAGGGGTACAGGGGGGTATATTATATACAGGGTAACAGATAGCTGGGAGAGAGTCACATCGAGGGGTAAAGGGGGTTATATTATATACAGGGTAACAGATAGCTGGGAGAGAGTCACATCGAGGGGTACAGGGGGTTATATACAGGGTAACAGATAGCTGGGAGAGTCACATCGAGCGGTACAGGGGGTTATATTATATACAGGGTAACAGATAGCTGGGAGAGAGTCACATCGAGGGGTACAGGGGATTATATTATATACAGGGTAACAGATAGCTGGGAGAGCGACACATCGAGGGGTACAGGGGGTTATATTATATACAGGGTAACAGATAGCTGGAGAGCGACACATCGAGGGGTACAGGGTGTTATATTATATACAGGGTAACAGATAGCTGGGAGAGAGTCACATCGAGGGGTACAGGGGGTTATATTATATACAGGGTAACAGATAGCTGGGAGAGAGTCACATCGAGGGGTACAGGGGGTTATATTATATACAGGGTAACAGATAGCTGGGAGAGAGTCACATCGAGGGGTACAGGGGGTTATATTATATACAGGGTAACAGATAGCTGGGAGAGAGTCACATCGAGGGGTACAGGGGGTTATATTATGTACAGGGTAACAGATAGCTGGGAGAGAGTCACATCGAGGGGTACAGGGGGTTATATTATATACAGGGTAACAGATAGCTGGGAGAGAGTCACATCGAGGTGTTCAGGGGGTTATATTATATACAGGGTAACTGATAGCTGGGAGCGAGACACATCGAGGGGTACAGGGGGTTATATCATATACAGGGTAACAATAGATGGGAGAGAGTCACATCGAGGGGTACAGGGGGTTATATTATATACAGGGTAACAGATAGCTGGGAGAGAGTCACATCGAGGGGACAGGGGGTTATATTATATACAGGGTAACAGATAGCTGGGAGAGAGTCACATCGAGGGTACAGGGGGTTATATTATATACAGGGTAACAGATAGCTGGGAGAGAGTCACATCGAGGGGTACAGGGGTTATATTATATACAGGGTAACAGATAGCTGGGAGAGAGTCACATCGAGGGGTACAGGGGGTTATATTATATACAGGGTAACAGATAGCTGGGAGAGAGTCACATCGAGGGGTACAGGGGTTATATTATATACAGGGTAACAGATAGCTGGGAGAGAGTCACATCGAGGGGTACAGGGGTTATATTATATACAGGGTAACAGATATCTGGGAGAGAGTCACATCGAGGGGTACATAGGGTTAATTATATACAGGGTAACAGATAGCTGAGAGAGAGTCACATCGAGCGGTACAGGGGGTTATATTTTATACAGGGTAACTGATAGCTGGGAGAGAGTCACATCGAGGGGTACAGGGGGTTATATTATATACAGGGTAACAGATAGCTGGGAGAGAGTCACATCGAGGGGTACAGGGGGTTATATTATATACAGGGTAACAGATAGCTGGGAGAGAGTCACATCGAGGGGTACAGGGGGTTATATTATATACAGGGTAACAGATAGCTGGGAGAGTCACATCGAGGGGTACAGAGGGTAATTTTATATACAGGGTAACAGAAGCTGGGAGAGAGTCACATCGAGGGGTACAGGGGGTTATATTATATACAGGGTAACAGATAGCTGGGTGAGTCACATCGAGGGGTACAGGGGTTATATTATATACAGGGTAACAGATAGCTGGGAGACAGTCACATCGAGGGGTACAGGGGGTTATATTATATACAGGGTAACAGATAGCTGGGAGAGAGTCACATCGAGGGGTACAGGGGGTTATATTATATACAGGGTAACAGATAGCTGGGAGAGAGTCACATCGAGGGGTACAGGGAGTTATATTATATACAGGGTAACAGATAGCTGGGAGAGAGAAACATCGAGGGGTACAGGGGTTTATATTATATACAGGGTAACAGATAGCTGGGAGAGAGTCACATCGAGGGGTACAGGGGGTTATATACAGGGTAACAGATAGCTGGGAGAGTCACATCGAGCGGTACAGGGGGTTTTATTATATACAGGGTAACAGATAGCTGGGAGAGAGTCACATCGAGGGGTTCAGGGGTTATATTATATACAGGGTAACAGATAGCTGGGAGAGAGTCACATCGAGGGGTACAGGGGGGTATATTATATACAGGGTAACAGATAGCTGGGCGAGCGTCACATCGAGGGGTACAGGGGGTTATATCATATACAGGGTAACAGATAGCT
Source organism: Carcharodon carcharias (assembly GCF_017639515.1). Classification (NCBI taxonomy): domain Eukaryota; kingdom Metazoa; phylum Chordata; class Chondrichthyes; order Lamniformes; family Lamnidae; genus Carcharodon; species Carcharodon carcharias. The sequence continues at coordinate 2,018,208 of NC_054506.1, forward strand.
GGGAGAGTCACATCGAGGGGTACCGGGGGTTATATTTACAGGGTAACAGATAGCTGGGAGAGTCACATCGAGGGGTACAGGGGGTTATATTATATACAGGGCAATAGATAGCTGGGAGAGTCACATCGAGGGGTACAGGGGGTTATATTATATACAGGGTAACAGATAGCTGGGAGAGACTCACATCGAGGGGTACAGGGCGTTATATTATATACAGGGTAACAGATAGCTGGGAGAGAAACACATCGAGGGGTACAGGGGGTTATATTATATAGAGGGTAACAGATAGCTGGGAGAGAAACACATCGAGGGGTACAGGGGGGTATATTATATACAGGGTAACAGATAGCTGGGAGAGAGTCACATCGAGGGGTAAAGGGGGTTATATTATATACAGGGTAACAGATAGCTGGGAGAGAGTCACATCGAGGGGTACAGGGGTTATATACAGGGTAACAGATAGCTGGGAGAGTCACATCGAGCGGTACAGGGGGTTATATTATATACAGGGTAACAGATAGCTGGGAGAGAGTCACATCGAGGGGTACAGGGGATTATATTATATACAGGGTAACAGATAGCTGGGAGAGCGACACATCGAGGGGTACAGGGGGTTATATTATATACAGGGTAACAGATAGCTGGGAGAGACACATCGAGGGGTACAGGGGGTTATATTATATACAGGGTAACAGATAGCTGGGAGTGAGTCACATCGAGGGGTACAGGGGGTTATATTATATACAGGGTAACAGATAGCTGGGAGAGATTCACATCGAGGGGTACAGGGGGTATATTATATACAGGGTAACAGATAGCCTGGAGAGAGTCACATCGAGGGTACAGGGGGTTATATTATGTACAGGTTAACAGATAGCTGGGAGAGTCACATCGAGGGGTACAGTGGGTTATATTATGTACAGGGTAACAGATAGCTGGAGAGGTCACTCGAGGGGTACAGGGGGTTATATTGTATACAGGGTAACAGCTGGGAGAGTCACATCGAGGTGTACAGTGGGTTATATTATATACAGGGTAACAGATAGCTGGGAGAGTCACATCGAGGGGTACAGGGGGTTATATTATATACAGGGTAACAGATAGCTGGGAGAGAGTCACATCGAGGGGTACAGGGGGTTATATACAGGGTAACAGATAGCTGGGAGAGTCACATCGAGCGGTACAGGGGGTTATATTATATACAGGGTAACAGATAGCTGGGAGAGTCACATTCGAGGGGTACAGTGGGTTATATTATATACAGGGTAACAGATAGCTGCGAGAGAGTCACATCGAGGGGTACAGTGGGGTTATAATTATACAGGGTAACAGATAGCTGGGAGAGTCACATCGAGGGGTACAGTGGGTTATCGAGGGGTACAGGGGGTTACATTATGTACAGGGTAACGATAACTGGGAGAGTCACATCGAGGGTACAGTGGGTTATATTATGTACAGGGTAACAGCTGGGACAGAGTCACATGGAGGGGTACAGGGGGTTATATTATATACAGGGTAACAGATAGCTGGGAGGGTGTCACATCGAGGGGTACAGGGGGTTATATTATATACAGGGTAACAGATAGCTGGGAGAGAGTCACATCGAGGGGTACAGGGGGGTATATTATATACAGGGTAACAGATAGCTGGGAGAGAGTCACATCGAGGGGTACAAGGGGGTATATTATATACAGGGTAACAGATAGCCGGGAGAGAGTCACATCGAGGGGTACAGGGGGTTATATTATGTACAGGTTAACAGATAGCTGGGAGAGTCACATCGAGGGGTACAGGGGGTTATATTATGTACAGGGTAACAGATAGCTGGGAGAGTCACATCGAGGGGTACAGGGGGTTATATTATATACAGGGTAACAGCTGGGAGAGTCACATCGAGGGGTACAGTGGGTTATATTATATACAGGGTAACAGATAGCTGGGAGAGTCACATCGAGGGGTACAGGGGTGTATATTATATACAGGGTAACAGATAGCTGGGAGAAAGTCACATCGAGGGGTACAGGGGTTTATATTATATACAGGGTAACAGATAGCTGGGAGAGAGTCACATCGAGGGGTTCAGGGGGTATATTATATACAGGGTAACAGATAGCTGGGAGAGAGTCACATCGAGGGGTACGGGAGTTATATTATATACAGGGTAACAGATAGCTGGGAGAGAGTCACATCGAGGGGTACAGGGGTTTATATTATATACAGGGTAACAGATAGCTGGGAGAGAGTCACATCGAGGGGTACAGGGGGTTATATACAGGGTAAGAGATAGCTGGGGAGAGTCACATCGAGCGGTACAGGGGGTTTTATTATATACAGGGTAACAGATAGCTGGGAGAGAGTCACATCGAGGGGTTCAGGGGGGTATATTATATACAGGGTAACAGATAGCTGGGAGAGAGTCACATCGAGGGGTACAGTGGGTTATATTATATACAGGGTAACAGATAGCTGGGAGAGAGTCACATCGAGGGGTACAGGGGGTTATATTATATACAGGGTAACAGATAGCTGGGAGAGAGTCACATCGAGGGGTACAGGGGGTTACATCATATACAGGGTAACAGATAGCTGGGAGAGTCACATCGAGGGGTACCGTGGGTTATATTTACAGGGTAACAGATAGCTGGGAGAGTCACATCGAGGGGTACAGGGGGTTATATTATATACAGGGCAATAGATAGCTGGGAGTCACATCGAGGGGTACAGGGGGTTATATTATATACAGGGTAACAGATAGCTGGGAGAGACTCACATCGAGGGGTACAGGGCGTTATATTATATACAGGGTAACAGATAGCTGGGAGAGAAACACATCGAGGGGTACAGGGGGTTATATTATATAGAGGGTAACAGATAGCTGGGAGAGAAACACATCGAGGGGTACAGGGGGGTATATTATATACAGGGTAACAGATAGCTGGGAGAGAGTCACATCGAGGGTAAAGGGGGTTATATTATATACAGGGTAACAGATAGCTGGGAGAGAGTCACATCGAGGGGTACAGGGGGTTATATACAGGGTAACAGATAGCTGGGAGAGTCACATCGAGCGGTACAGGGGTTATATTATATACAGGGTAACAGATAGCTGGGAGAGAGTCACATCGAGGGGTACAGGGGATTATATTATATACAGGGTAACAGATAGCTGGGAGAGCGACACATCGAGGGTACAGGGGGTTATATTATATACAGGGTAACAGATAGCTGGGAGAGCGACACATCGAGGGTACAGGGGTTATATTATATACAGGGTAACAGATAGCTGGGAGAGAGTCACATCGAGGGGTACAGGGGGTTATATTATATACAGGGTAACAGATAGCTGGGAGAGTCACATCGAGGGGTACAGGGGGTTATATTATATACAGGGTAACAGATAGCCGGGAGAGAGTCACATCGAGGGGTACAGGGGGTTATATTATGTACAGGTTAACAGATAGCTGGGAGAGTCACATCGAGGGGTACAGTGGGTTATATTATGTACAGGGTAACAGATAGCTGGGAGAGTCACATCGAGGGGTACAGGGGGTTATATTGTATACAGGGTAACAGCTGGGAGAGTCACATCGAGGTGTACAGTGGGTTATATTATATACAGGGTAACAGATAGCTGGGAGAGTCACATCGAGGGGTACAGGGGGGTATATTATATACAGGGTAACAGATAGCTGGGAGAGAGTCACATCGAGGGGTACAGGGGGTTATATTATATACAGGGTAACAGATAGCTGGGAGAGAGTCACATCGAGGGGTTCAGGGGGGTATATTATATACAGGGTAACAGATAGCTGGGAGAGAGTCACATCGAGGGGTACGGGGGTTATATTATATACAGGGTAACAGATAGCTGGGAGAGAGTCACATCGAGGGGTACAGGGGGGGTATATTATATACAGGGTAACAGATAGCTGGGAGAGAGTCACATCGAGGGGTACAGGGGGTTATATTATATACAGGGTAACAGCTGGGAGAGAGTCACATCGAGGGGTACAGGGGGTTATATTATATACAGGGTATCAGATAGCTGGGAGAGAGTCACATCGAGGGGTACAGGGGGTTATATTATATACAGGGTAACAGCTGGGAGAGAGTCACATCGAGCGGTACAGGGGGTTATATTATGTACAGGGTAACAGATAGCTGGGAGAGCCACACATCGAGGGGTACAGGGGGTTATATTATATACAGGGTAACAGATAGCTGGGAGAGAGTCACATCGAGGGGTACAGGGGGTTATATACAGGGTAACAGCTGGGAGAGTCACATCGAGGGGTACAGTGGGTTATATTATATACAGGGTAACAGATAGCTGGGAGAGAGTCACATCGAGGGGTACAGGGGGTTATATTATATACAGGGTAACAGATAGCTGGGAGAGCGGCACATCGAGGGGTACAGGGGGTTATATTATATACAGGGTAACAGATAGCTGGGAGAGAGTCACATCGAGGGGTACAGGCGGTTATATTATATTCGGACCCCAGCCATCGGTTGAATACCCCTTCCTGCATCCAGGCAGCCGACAGAAGATGAGAAACGAGCTGCGGACCGGAAACGGGATGATAAGATGAAGAAACGGATGGAACGCAAGGATAAAAAAAAGAACGAGGACGAGGATGAGGAAGATAACGAGGGCGGAGAGTGGAAACCCGTCAAGGGCGGGGCTCCCATGGTCTCGGTAAGTGGCTGTACCCCCCCCACTCTCCCCACTACGGGCACCCGCTCTCTACACCCCCCACCCCCCCCCCAACTCTCCGCCCCTACGGGCACCGACTCTCCCCCAGGGTCCAGGCACCGACTCTCCCCCGGGTTCCGGGCACCGACTCTCCCCGGGGTATGAGTCCTCCCCCATGGGCTGTGTGTGGGGTGTTAGGAGTGTTCGAGCGATGTGATTGATCAGGTTTCCCCTTCCCTCCCTCTCTCTACAGGAAAAGCCCAAGATGTTTGCCAAGGGCACTGAGATCAACCACACTGTGGTCCTGAAGAAACTGAACGAGATTCTACAGGCTCGAGGGAAGAAGGGGACGGACAGGTAAATTCAGAGGGGACCGATCGCCCGGTCAGTGCACAGGAGGAGGCCATTCAGCCCCTCTCCAGCCCTGTTACACAGGAACAGGAGGAGGCCATTCAGCCCCTCTGGAGGCTGTTCCAGCGCTCTGTCAGACCATGGCTGGACTGTATCACGGCTCCATTTACCCTCCCATGTTCCATATCCCTCAATCACCACCCCCCCCCCACCCCAACCCACAACAATCTATCCACCTCGCTCATGAATTAATTTGTACCCGGCATGGACGCCATTTTAGTGTGTGTGTGAGAGAGAGAGAGAGAGATATACAGGTTCCGCTCCCCTCTGGGTGGGGGGAGTGTTTCCTGACCTCCCCCCACACCGAGCGGCCTGGCGTGAACTTTAACCTCCTCGTCCAGGACTATTCCCTCCCCCTCCCCGGGGCAATAGTTTCTCTCCCGTCGACCCTATCGGATCCGATAATCACCTCCCAGCCCCTCCCGATCTGATCCACCGGATAACCTTCCAGGCTGGAGGGAGCACCGCAGTGTGACCGGGCCCTCGCAGTTTAACCCTTTCAGCCCCCCCGGGGGTTCGTTCTCCCCCGGCCCTACCCGGAGCCCCCTGACTGAGCCGTGGGGTGGGGGGTTGTTGGGGGGGTGGGGGGTGCCTGGAACGTCCTGGAGCACGGGGACCTGCGCAGCCGCTCGACGGACTGCCGAGATGTCACTGCCGAGAGTTGGGTACATACTGGCAGGGAGCTGAGGGAGAGAGAGCGGGAGCACGAAGGTACAGAGCACTGCCGGACGGCGCAAGCAGATTCAACAGGAAAGCCTCGAGAGGGGAGAGTTGGGTATGCACGCGCAGGGAGCTGAGCGAGAGGGAGAGAGAGCGGGAGCACGAAGGTACAGAGCGCTGCCGGGCGGCGCAAGCAGATTCGACAGGAAAGCCTCGAGAGGGGAGAGTTGGGTATGCACGCGCAGGGAGCTGAGCGAGAGGGAGAGAGAGCGGGAGCACGAAGGTACAGAGCGCTGCCGGGTGGCGCAAGCAGATTCGACAGGAAAGCTTCGAGAGGGGAGAGTTGGGTACATACTAGCAGGGAGCTGAGGGAGAGAGAGCGGGAGCACGAAGGTACAGAGCACTGCTGGACGGCGCAAGCAGATTCGACAGGAAAGCTTCGAGAGGGGAGAGTTGGGTACATACTGGCAGGGAGCTGAGAGAGTGGGAGCACACAGGCCGCACGCTGAAGGGCCTCGAAGCTGCGCTCGCCACCCCTTCCCCTCGGTCTCGGTCCGCCCCCGCGTGGTTGGGAAAGGCTGGCGTCCCGCTGCCTCGCGCCTCGAGATTTCACCTCGCCTCTCGTTGTTGACCCGGGACAGGGCAGCCCAGATCGAGATGCTGACGGAGCTCTGCACCATCTCTGTGGCCCACAACCTGGGAGAGGGCATCATGCTGAAAATCAAGTTCAACATCGTGGCTTCATTGTACGACTACAATCCTAACCTGGCGTCGTGTATGAAGGTAAGAGTAAATCTCCCTCTACACCGTCCCCATCAAACACTCCCAGGACAGGTACAGCACGGGGTTAGATACAGAGTAAATCTCCCTCTACACCGTCCTCATCAAACACTCCCAGGACAGGTACAGCACGGGGTTAGATACAGAGTAAATCTCCCTCTACACTGTCCCCATCAAACACTCCCAGGACAGGTACAACACGGGGTGAGATACAGAGTAAATCTCCCTCTACACTGTCCCCATCAAACAATCCCAGGGCAGGTACAGCACGGGGTTAGATACAGAGTAAATCTCCCTCTACACTGTCTCCATCAAACACTCCCAGGACAGGTACAGCACGGGGTTAGATACAGAGTAAATCTCCCTCTACACTGTCTCCATCAAACACTCCCAGGACAGGTACAGCACGTGGTTAGATACAGAGTAAATCTCCCTCTACACCGTCCCCATCAAACACTCCCAGGACAGGTACAGCGCGGGGTTAGATACAGAGTAAATCTCCCTCTACACTGTCCCCATCAAACACTCCAAGGACAGGTACAGCACGGGGTTATATACAGAGTAAAGGTCCCTCTACACCGTCCCCATCAAACACTCCCAGAACAGGTACAGCACGGGGTTAGATACAGAGTAAAGCTCCCTCTGCAGCTTCTGATGTTCCCCTTTTCCCCTTGCAGCAAGATATGTGGAGGAAATGTCTGGGCTGTGTGGATAACCTGCTCGATATCCTGTTCGAATGTCCCAACATCTTCATCGGGGAGAATATTGGGGAGGATTCAGAGAATCTCTCCAATGCTGAACAGGTAATGACATCTCCTCCCCCTCCCCTCGCCTCCCCTCCCCCATCTCATCTCTCTGGCCATGACCCCCTCCCCACAACATCCCTGTTGACTGCCCCTCACTCTGTGCTACCCCACCCCTACCCAGCCGAGCTCTTGAAACCTGCTTGATCTCTCTGTGTCCCCCCCTCTCTCTCTCTCCCTGCGTGTCCCTCTCTCTCTCTCTCTCCCTGCGTGTCCCTCTCTCTCTCTCTCTCCCTGCGTGTCCCTCTCTCTCTCTCTCTCCCTGCGTGTCCCTCTCTCTCTCTCTCTCCCTGCGTGTCCCTCTCTCTCTCTCTCTCCCTGCGTGTTCCTCTCTCTCTCTCTCCCTGCGTGTCCCTCTCTCTCTCTCTCCCTGCGTGTCCCTCTCTCTCTCTCTCCCTGCTGTCCCTCTCTCTCTCTCCCTGCGTGTCCCTCTCTCTCTCTCTCCCTGCGTGTCCCTCTCTCTCTCTCTCCCTGCGTGTCCCTCTCTCTCTCTCTCCCTGCGTGTCCCTCTCTCTCTCTCTCCCTGTGTGTCTCTCTCTCTCTCTCTCCCTGCGTGTCCCTCTCTCTCTCTCCCTGCGTGTCCCTCTCTCTCTCTCCCTGCGTGTCCCTCTCTCTCTCTCCCTGCGTGTCCCTCTCTCTCTCTCTCCCTGCGTGTCCCTCTCTCTCTCTCCCTGCGTGTCCCTCTCTCTCTCTCTCCCTGCGTGTCCTCTCTCTCTCTCCCCCTGCGTGTCCCTCTCTCTCTCTCTCCCTGCGTGTCCCTCTCTCTCTCTCTCCTGCGTGTCCCTCTCTCTCTCTCTCCCTGCGTGTCCCTCTCTCTCTCTCTCCCTGCGTGTCCCTCTCTCTCTCTCTCCCTGCGTGTCCCTCTCTCTCTCTCTCCCTGCGTGTCCCTCTCTCTCTCTCCCTGCGTGTCCCTCTCTCTCTCTCTCCCTGCGTGTGTCCCTCTCTCTCTCTCTCTCCCTGCGTGTCCCTCTCTCTCTCTCTCTCCCTGCGTGTCCCTCTCTCTCTCTCTCTCCCTGCGTGTCCCTCTCTCTCTCTCCCTGCGTGTCCCTCTCTCTCTCTCTCTCCCTGCGTGTCCCTCTCTCTCTCTCTCTCCCTGCGTGTCCCTCTCTCTCTCTCTCCCTGCGTGTCCCTCTCCCTCTCTCTCCCTGCGTGTCCCTCTCTCTCTCTCCCTGCGTGTCCCTCTCTCTCTCTCCCTGCGTGTCCCTCTCTCTCTCTCCCTGCGTGTCCTTCTCTCTCTCTCTCCCTGCGTGTACCTCTCTCTCTCTCTCCCTGCGTGTCCCTCTCTCTCTCTCTCCCTGCGTGTCCCTCTCTCTCTCTCTCCCTACCTGTCCCTCTCTCTCTCTCTCCCTGCGTGTCCCCCTCTCTCTCTCCCTGCGTGGCCCCCTCTCTCTCTCCCTGCGTGTCCCCCTCTCTCTCTCCCTGCGTGTCCCTCTCTCTCTCTCCCTGCGTGTCCCTCTCTCTCTCTCTCTCCCTGCGTGTCCCTCTCTCTCTCTCCCTGCGTGTCCCTCTCTCTCTCTCTCTCCCTGCGTGTCCCTCTCTCTCTCTCTCCCTGCGTGTCCCTCTCTCTCTCTCTCCCTGCGTGTCCCTCTCTCTCTCTCCCCCTGCGTGTCCCTCTCTCTCTCTCTCCCTGCGTGTCCCTCTCTCTCTCTCTCCCTGCGTGTCCCTCTCTCTCTCTCCCTGCGTGTCCCTCTCTCTCTCTCTCCCTGCGTGTCCCTCTCTCTCTCTCTCCCTGCGTGTCCCTCTCTCTCTCTCTCCCTGCGTGTCCCTCTCTCTCTCTCCCTGCGTGTCCCTCTCTCTCTCTCTCCCTGCGTGTGTCCCTCTCTCTCTCTCTCTCCCTGCGTGTGTCCCTCTCTCTCTCTCTCTCCCTGCGTGTCCCTCTCTCTCTCTCTCTCCCTGCGTGTCCCTCTCTCTCTCTCCCTGCGTGTCCCTCTCTCTCTCTCTCTCCCTGCGTGTCCCTCTCTCTCTCTCTCTCCCTGCGTGTCCCTCTCTCTCTCTCTCCCTGCGTGTCCCTCTCCCTCTCTCTCCCTGCGTGTCCCTCTCCCTCTCTCTCCCTGCGTGTCCCTCTCCCTCTCTCTCCCTGCGTGTCCCTCTCTCTCTCTCCCTGCGTGTCCCTCTCTCTCTCTCCCTGCGTGTCCCTCTCTCTCTCTCCCTGCGTGTCCTTCTCTCTCTCTCTCCCTGCGTGTACCTCTCTCTCTCTCTCCCTGCGTGTCCCTCTCTCTCTCTCTCCCTGCCTGTCCCTCTCTCTCTCTCTCCCTACCTGTCCCTCTCTCTCTCTCTCCCTGCGTGTCCCCCTCTCTCTCTCCCTGCGTGTCCCCCTCTCTCTCCCTGCGTGTCCCCCTCTCTCTCCCTGCGTGTCCCTCTCTCTCTCTCCCTGCGTGTCCCTCTCTCTCTCTCCCTGCGTGTCCCTCTCTCTCTCTCCCTGCGTGTCCCTCTCTCTCTCTCTCCCTGCGTGTCCCTCTCTCTCTCTCTCCCTGCGTGTCCCTCTCTCTCTCTCTCCCTGCGTGTCCCTCTCTCTCTCTCCCCCTGCGTGTCCCTCTCTCTCTCTCTCCCTGCGTGTCCCTCTCTCTCTCTCTCCCTGCGTGTCCCTCTCTCTCTCTCTCTCTCCCTGCGTGTCCCTCTCTCTCTCTCTCCCTGC
>NC_054506.1:2038192-2045299 GCF_017639515.1 Carcharodon carcharias
CACGGTGCTCCGAGTGTGGTCTGACCGGACCGGAGCTGTACACGGTGCTCCGAGTGTGGTCTAACCAGACCAGAACTGTACACGGTGCTCCGAGTGTGGTCTGACCGGACTGGAGCTGTACACGGTGCTCCGAGTGTGGTCTGACCGGACCGGAGCTGTACACGGTGCTCCGAGTGTGGTCTGACCGGACCGGAGCTGTACACGGTGCTCCGAGTGTGGTCTGACCGGACCGGAGCTGTACACGGTGCTCCGAGTGCGGTCTGACCGGACCGGAGCTGTACACGGTGCTCCGAGTGTGGTCTGACCGGACCAGAGCTGTACACAGTGCTCCGAGTGTGGTCTGACCGGACCGGAGCTGTACACGGTGCTCCGAGTGTGGTCTAAGCTTCTTTTTATGTTAACTTTAATGTTTTGCTCTTCAATCTGCTACCTCTTGATATGAAATTCTCTCTCTCTCTCTCAACCCATTGCACCTTTCTCATTCCCGTTCTCGCCACCTCACTCATTTGCAATTCCTCTATCCCTCTTTCACTCTCTTATCTCACTCTCAGTTTCTCTCTCTCATTCATTGTCTTTCTCGCTCTCCTCTCACCGTCACTCACTCTCAGTCCCTCTCCCCTCTCTCATTCTTTCTCACTCAATTTTACTCATTCTCCCTCTCCCGCTCTGTCTCTCCCTCTCCCGCTCTGTCTCTCCCTCTCCCGCTCTGTCTCTCCCTCTCCCGCTCTGTCTCTCCCTCTCCCGCTCTGTCTCTCCCTCTCCCGCTCTGTCTCTCCCTCTCCCGCTCTGTCTCTCCCTCTCCCGCTCTGTCTCTCCCTCTCCCGCTCTGTCTCTCCCTCTCCCGCTCTGTCTCTCCCTCTCCCGCTCTGTCTCTCCCTCTCCCGCTCTGTCTCTCCCTCTCCCGCTCTGTCTCTCCCTCTCCCGCTCTGTCTCTCCCTCTCCCGCTCTGTCTCTCTCTCTCTCTCCCGCTCTGTCTCTCTCTCTCTCTCCCGCCCTGTCTCTCTCTCTCTCCCGCCCTGTCTCTCTCTCTCTCCCGCCCTGTCTCTCTCTCTCTCTCCCGCCCTGTCTCTCTCTCTCTCTCCCGCCCTGTCTCTCTCAATCTCTCTCCCGCCCGGTCTCTCTCAATCTCTCTCCCGCCCGGTCTCTCTCAATCTCTCTCCCGCCCGGTCTCTCTCAATCTCTCTCCCGCCCGGTCTCTCTCAATCTCTCTCCCGCCCGGTCTCTCTCAATCTCTCTCCCGCCCGGTCTCTCTCAATCTCTCTCCCGCCCGGTCTCTCTCAATCTCTCTCCCGCCCGGTCTCTCTCAATCTCTCTCCCGCCCGGTCTCTCTCAATCTCTCTCCCGCCCGGTCTCTCTCAATCTCTCTCCCGCCCGGTCTCTCTCAATCTCTCTCCCGCCCGGTCTCTCTCAATCTCTCTCCCGCCCGGTCTCTCTCAATCTCTCTCCCGCCCGGTCTCTCTCAATCTCTCTCCCGCCCGGTCTCTCTCAATCTCTCTCCCGCCCGGTCTCTCTCAATCTCTCTCCCGCCCGGTCTCTCTCAATCTCTCTCCCGCCCGGTCTCTCTCAATCTCTCTCCCGCCCGGTCTCTCTCAATCTCTCTCCCGCCCGGTCTCTCTCAATCTCTCTCCCGCCCGGTCTCTCTCAATCTCTCTCCCGCCCGGTCTCTCTCAATCTCTCTCCCGCCCGGTCTCTCTCAATCTCTCTCCCGCCCGGTCTCTCTCAATCTCTCTCCCGCCCGGTCTCTCTCAATCTCTCTCCCGCCCGGTCTCTCTCAATCTCTCTCCCGCCCGGTCTCTCTCAATCTCTCTCCCGCCCGGTCTCTCTCAATCTCTCTCCCGCCCGGTCTCTCTCAATCTCTCTCCCGCCCGGTCTCTCTCAATCTCTCTCCCGCCCGGTCTCTCTCAATCTCTCTCCCGCCCGGTCTCTCTCAATCTCTCTCCCGCCCGGTCTCTCTCAATCTCTCTCCCGCCCGGTCTCTCTCAATCTCTCTCCCGCCCGGTCTCTCTCAATCTCTCTCCCGCCCGGTCTCTCTCAATCTCTCTCCCGCCCGGTCTCTCTCAATCTCTCTCCCGCCCGGTCTCTCTCAATCTCTCTCCCGCCCGGTCTCTCTCAATCTCTCTCCCGCCCGGTCTCTCTCAATCTCTCTCCCGCCCGGTCTCTCTCAATCTCTCTCCCGCCCGGTCTCTCTCAATCTCTCTCCCCGCCCGGTCTCTCTCAATCTCTCTCCCGCCCGGTCTCTCTCAATCTCTCTCCCGCCCGGTCTCTCTCAATCTCTCTCCCGCCCGGTCTCTCTCAATCTCTCTCCCGCCCGGTCTCTCTCAATCTCTCTCCCGCCCGGTCTCTCTCAATCTCTCTCCCGCCCGGTCTCTCTCAATCTCTCTCCCGCCCGGTCTCTCTCAATCTCTCTCCCGCCCGGTCTCTCTCAATCTCTCTCCCGCCCGGTCTCTCTCAATCTCTCTCCCGCCCGGTCTCTCTCAATCTCTCTCCCGCCCGGTCTCTCTCAATCTCTCTCCCGCCCGGTCTCTCTCAATCTCTCTCCCGCCCGGTCTCTCTCAATCTCTCTCCCGCCCGGTCTCTCTCAATCTCTCTCCCGCCCGGTCTCTCTCAATCTCTCTCCCGCCCGGTCTCTCTCAATCTCTCTCCCGCCCGGTCTCTCTCAATCTCTCTCCCGCCCGGTCTCTCTCAATCTCTCTCCCGCCCGGTCTCTCTCAATCTCTCTCCCGCCCGGTCTCTCTCAATCTCTCTCCCGCCCGGTCTCTCTCAATCTCTCTCCCGCCCGGTCTCTCTCAATCTCTCTCCCGCCCGGTCTCTCTCAATCTCTCTCCCGCCCGGTCTCTCTCAATCTCTCTCCCGCCCGGTCTCTCTCAATCTCTCTCCCGCCCGGTCTCTCTCAATCTCTCTCCCGCCCGGTCTCTCTCAATCTCTCTCCCGCCCGGTCTCTCTCAATCTCTCTCCCGCCCGGTCTCTCTCAATCTCTCTCCCGCCCGGTCTCTCTCAATCTCTCTCCCGCCCGGTCTCTCTCAATCTCTCTCCCGCCCGGTCTCTCTCCCTCTTTCTCTCTCTTTCTCTCTCCCATGCTAACTGTCTGTTTCTCTCTCTCTCTCCGCAGTATGCATACACTTGCTGACATGTTTGAGTTGGAGATCCACATTGTCCACAGCATCATCAGTAAGATGATCATTAATGAGGAGCTCATGGTGAGTGACTTCCAGTATCGACTGCTGGGCATGAGGGAGGCTCACAGGGAGACAGTGCTGAGGGAGTGAGGGAGGAACCTCAGTGCTGAGGGAGCGCCGCACTGTCGGAGGGTCAGTGCTGAGGGAGCGCCGCACTGTCAGAGGGTCAGTGCTGAGGGAGCGCCGCACTGTGGGAGGGTCAGTGCTGAGGGAGCGCCGCACTGTGGGAGGGTCAGTGCTGAGGGAGCGCCGCACTGTGGGAGGGTCAGTGCTGAGGGAGAGTCGCACTGTCGGAGGGTCAGTGCTGAGGGAGAGCCGCACTGTGGGAGGAACCTCAGTGCTGAGGGAGAGCCGCACTGTCGGAGGGTCAGCGCTGAGGCAGAGCCGCACTGTCGGAGGGTCAGTGCTGAGGGAGAGCCGCACTGTGGGAGGGTCAGTGCTGAGGGAGAGCCGCACTGTGGGAGGGTCAGTGCTGAGGGAGAGCCGCACTGTCGGAGGGTCAGTGCTGAGGGAGAGCCGCACTGTCGGAGGGTCAGTGCTAAGGGAGAGCCGCACTGTCGGAGGGTCAGTGCTGAGGGAGCGCCGCACTGTCGGAGGGTCAGCGCTGAGGGAGAGCCACACTGTGGGAGGGTCAGTGCTGAGGGAGAGCCGCACTGTGGGAGGGTCAGTGCTGAGGGAGCGCCGCACTGTGGGAGGGTCAGTGCTGAGGGAGTGCCGCACTGTCGGAGGGTCAGTGCTGAGGGAGAGCCGCACTGTCGGAGGGTCAGTGCTGAGGGAGCGCCGCACTGTCGGAGGGTCAGTGCTGAGGGAGAGCCGCACCGTCGGAGGGTCAGTGCTGAGGGAGCGCCGCACTGTCGGAGGGTCAGTGCTGAGGGAGCGCCGCACTGTCGGAGGGTCAGTGCTGAGGGAGAGCCGCACTGTGGGAGGGTCAGTGCTGAGGGAGCGCCGCACTGTCGGAGGGTCAGCGCTGAGGGAGAGCCGCACTGTGGGAGGAACCTCAGTGCTGAGGGAGAGCCGCACTGTCGGAGGGTCAGCGCTGAGGCAGAGCCGCACTGTCTGAGGGTCAGTGCTGAGGGAGCGCCGCACTGTCGGAGGGTCAGTGCTGAGGGAGAGCCGCACTGTCGGAGGGTCAGTGCTGAGGGAGAGCCGCACTGTCGGAGGGTCAGTGCTGAGGGAGCGCCGCACTGTGGGAGGGTCAGTGCTGAGGGAGAGCCGCACTGTGGGAGGGTCAGTGCTGAGGGAGCGCCGCACTGTCGGAGGGTCAGCGCTGAGGGAGCGCCGCACTGTCGGAGGGTCAGCGCTGAGGGAGCGCCGCACCGTCGGAGGGTCAGTGCTGAGGGAGCGCCGCACTGTCGGAGGGTCAGTGCTGAGGGAGCGCCGCACTGTCGGAGGGTCAGCGCTGAGGGAGCGCCGCACTGTTGGAGGATGGATTGGGGAGGGGGGAAGGTGAACCTACCTCAGCTTTGACTGACTCTCTCTCTCTCTCTCTCTCTCTCTCTCTCTCCCCGCTCCTCTTGTCCAGGCCTCTCTGGACCAGCCAACGCAGACGGTGGTGATGCATCGCACAGAGCCCACCTCCCTCCAAAACATGGCTCTCCAGCTAGCTGAGAAACTGGGAAACCTGGTGGAGAACAACGAGCGGGTGTTTGACCTGAAGCAGGGCACCTACAGTGGCTACTTCAGCCGAGGTGAGGGGGAGAGGGAGGAGGAGGATGGGCAGGGAGGGAGGGAGTGGGCGCAGGGGGTGGGAGGAGGTGGGGGAGTGACGTGGGGAGAGAGAGGGGCTGGGGGAGTGACGTGGGGAGAGAGAGAGGTGCTGGGGGAGTGACGTGGGGAGAGAGAGGGGCTGGGGGAGTGACGGGGGGAGAGAGAGGAGCTGGGGGAGTGACGTGGGGAGAGAGAGGAGCTGGGGGAGTAACGTGGGGAGAGAGAGAGGTGCTGGGGGAGTGACGGGGGGGAGAGAGAGGGGCTGGGGGAGTGACGTGGGGAGAGAGAGGAGCTGGGGGAGTGACGTGGGGAGAGAGAGGGGCTGGGGGAGTGACGTGGGGAGAGAGAGGTGCTGGGGGAGTGACGTGGGGAGAGAGAGGAGCTGGGGGAGTGACGTGGGGAGAGAGAGGTGCTGGGGGAGTGACGTGGGGAGAGAGAGGGGCTGGGGGAGTGACGGGGGGAGAAAGAGGTGCTGGGGGAGTGACGGGGGGAGAGAGAGGTGCTGGGGGAGTGACGTGGGGAGAGAGAGAGGCTGGGGGAGTGACGTGGGGAGAGAGAGGGGCTGGGGGAGAGAGAGAGGCTGGGGGAGTGACGTGGAGAGAGAGGTGCTGGGGGAGTGACGTGGGGAGAGAGAGGGGCTGGGGGAGAGAGAGAGGCTGGGGGAGTGACGTGGGGAGAGAGAGGGGCTGGGGGAGTGACGGGGGGAGAAAGAGGTGCTGGGGGAGTGACGGGGGGAGAGAGAGGTGCTGGGGGAGTGACGTGGGGAGAGAGAGGGGCTGGGGGAAAGAGAGAGGCTGGGGGAGTGACGTGGGGAGAGAGAGGGGCTGGGGGAGAGAGAGAGGCTGGGGGAGTGACGTGGAGAGAGAGAGGGGCTGGGGGAGAGAGAGAGGCTGGGGGAATGACGTGGAGAGAGAGGGGCTGGGGGAGAGAGAGAGGCTGGGGGAGTGACGTGGAGAGAGAGGGGCTGGTGGAGTGACGTGGGGAGAGAGGGGCTGGTGGAGTGACGTGGGGAGAGAGAGGGGCTGGTGGAGAGAGAGAGGCTGGGGGAGTGACGGGGGGGAGACAGAGGAGCTGGGGGAGTGACGTGGGGAGAGAGAGGGGCTGGTGGAGTGACGTGGGGAGAGAGAGGGGCTGTGGGAGTGACGTGGGGAGAGAGAGGGGCTGGGGGAGTGACGGGGGGAGAGAGAGGGGCTGGGGGAGTGACGTGGGGAGAGAGAGGTGCTGGGGGAGTGACGGGGGGGAGAGAGAGGGGCTGGGGGAGTGACGTGGGGAGAGAGAGGTGCTGGGGGAGTGACGTGGGGAGAGAGAGGTGCTGGGGGAGTGACGGGGGGGAGAGAGAGGGGCTGGGGGAGTGACGTGGGGAGAGAGAGGTGCTGGGGGAGTGACGTGGGGAGAGAGAGGGGCTGGGGGAGAGAGAGAGGCTGGGGGAGAGAGAGAGGCTGGGGGAGTGACGTTGGGAGAGAGGAGCTGGGGGAGTGACGTGGGGAGAGAGAGGTGCTGGGGGAGTGACGTGGGGAGAGAGAGGGGCTGGGGGAGTGACGTGGGGAGAGAGAGGAGCTGGGGGAGAGAGAGAGGCTGGGGGAGTGACGGGGGGGAGAGAGAGGGGCTGGGGGAGTGACGTGGGGAGAGAGAGGAGCTGGGGGAGTGACGGGGGGAGAGAGAGGTGCTGGGGGAGTGACGGGGGGAGAGAGAGGAGCTGGGGGAGTGACGTGGGGAGAGAGAGGGGCTGGGGGAGTGACGTGGAGAGAGAGGGGCTGGGGGAGTGACGTGGAGAGAGAGGTGCTGGGGGAGTGACGTGGGGAGAGAGAGAGGTGCTGGGGGAGTGACGTGGGGAGAGAGAGGGGCTGGGGGAGTGACGTTGGGAGAGAGAGGGGCTGGGGGAGTGACGTGGGGGAGAGAGAGGAGCTGGGGGAGTGACGGGGGGAGAGAGAGGATCTGGGGGAGTGACGGGGGGAGAGAGAGGGGCTGGGGGAGAGAGAGGAGCTGGGGGAGTGACGGGGGGAGAGAGAGGAGCTGGGGGAGTGACGGGGGGAGAGAGAGGAGCTGGGGGAGTGACGGGGGGAGAGAGAGGAGCTGGGGGAGTGACGGGGGGAGAGAGAGGGGCTGGGGGAGTGACGTGGGGAGAGAGAGGAGCTGGGGGAGTGACGTGGGGAGAGAGAGGGGCTGGGGAGTGACGGGGGGGAGAGAGAGGAGCTGGGGGGAGTGACCGGGGGGAGAGAGAGGG
>NC_054506.1:2055499-2217999 GCF_017639515.1 Carcharodon carcharias
AGGGAGTCGGGGCCCCAGTGACAGGGGGAGGGAGGCGGGGCCCCAGTGACAGGGGGAGGGAGGTGGGGCCCCAGTGACAATGGGAGGGGAGGCTGGGCCCCAGTGACAGGGGAGGGAGGCGGGGCCCCAGTGACAATGGGAGTGAAGGCGGGGCCCCAGTGACAATGGGAGTGAAGGCGGGGCCCCAGTGACAATGGGAGTGAAGGCGGGGCCCCAGTGACAGGGGAGGGTGGAGGGGCCCCAGTGACAGGGGAGGGAGGAGGGGCCCCAGTAACAGGGGGAGGGAGGAGGGGCCCCAGTAACAGGGGGAGGGAGGAGGGGCCCCAGTAACAGGGGGAGGGAGGAGGGGCCCCAGTGACAGGGGGAGGGAGGAGGGGCCCCAGTGACAATGGGAGTGGAGGCGGGGCCCCAGTGACAGGGGGAGGGAGGCGGGGCCCCAGTGACAGGGGGAGGGAGGAGGGGCCCCAGTAACAGGGGGAGGGAGGCGGGGCCCCAGTGACAGGGGAGGGAGGCGGGGCCCCAGTGACAATGGGAGTGAAGGCGGGGCCCCAGTGACAGGGGAGGGAGGAGGGGCCCCCAGTAACAGGGGGAGGGAGGAGGGGCCCAGTAACAGGGGGAGGGAGGAGGGGCCCCAGTAACAGGGGGAGGGAGGAGGGGCCCCAGTAACAGGGGGAGGGAGGAGGGGCCCCAGTGACAGGGGGAGGGAGGAGGGGCCCCAGTGACAATGGGAGTGGAGGCGGGGCCCCAGTGACAGGGGGAGGGAGGCGGGGCCCCAGTGACAGGGGGAGGGAGGAGGGGCCCCAGTAACAGGGGGAGGGAGGAGGGGCCCCAGTGACAATGGGAGTGGAGGCAGGGCCCCCAGTGACAGGGGGAGGGAGGCGGGGCCCCAGTGACAGGGGGAGGGAGGCGGGGCCCCAGTGACAGGGGGAGGGAGGAGGGTCCCCAGTAACAGGGGGAGGGAGGAGGGGCCCCATTGACAGGGGGAGGGAGGAGGGGCCCCAGTGACAATGGGAGTGGAGGCGGGGCCCCAGTGACATGACAGGGGGAGGGAGGCGGGGCCCCAGTGACAGGGGGAGGGAGGAGGGGCCCCAGTGACAATGGGAGGGAGGCGGGGCCCCAGTGACAGGGGGAGGGAGGCGGGGCCCCCAGTGACAGGGGGAGGGAGGCGGGGCCCCAGTGACAATGGGAGTGGAGGCGGGGCCCCAGTGACAATGGGAGTGGAGGCGGGGCCCCAGTGACAATGGGAGTGGAGGCGGGGCCCCAGTGACAATGGGAGTGGAGGCGGAGCCCAGTGACAATGGGAGAGAGGAGGGGCCCCAGTGACAGGGGGAGGGAGGTGGGGCCCCAGTGACAGGGGGAGGGAGGCGGGGCCCCAGTGACAGGGGGAGGGAGGCGGGGCCCCAGTGACAGGGGGAGGGAGGTGGGGCCCCAGTGACAATGGGAGGGGAGGCTGGGCCCCAGTAACAGGGGGAGTGAGCGGGGCCTCTGACAAAGGGAGGGAGGCGGGGCCCCAGTGACAATGGGAGTGGAGGCGGGGCCCCAGTGACAATGGGAGTGGAGGCGGGGCCCCAGTGACAATGGGAGTGGAGGCGAGGCGGGGCCCCAGTAACAGTGGGAGGGGAGGTGGCGTCCCAGTGACAATGGGAGTGGAGGGGAGGCGGGGCCCCAGTAACAGAGGGAGGGAGGGAGGCGGGGCCTCTGACAAAGGGAGGGAGGCAGGGCCCCAGTGACAATGGGAGTGGAGGCGGGGCCCCAGTGACAGGGGGAGGGAGGAGGGGCCCCAGTGACAATGGGAGTGGAGGCGGGGCCCCAGTGACAATGGGAGTGGAGGCGGGGCCCCAGTGACAATGGGAGTGGAGGCGGAGCCCCAGTGACAATGGGAGAGAGGAGGGGCCCCAGTGACAGGGGGAGGGAGGTGGGGCCCCAGTGACAGGGGGAGGGCGGAGGGGCCCCAGTGACAGGGGGAGGGAGGCGGGGCCCCAGTGACAGGGGGAGGGAGGTGGGGCCCCAGTGACAATGGGAGGGGAGGCTGGGCCCCAGTAACAGGGGGAGTGAGCGGGGCCTCTGACAAAGGGAGGGAGGCGGGGCCCCAGTGACAATGGGAGTGGAGGCGGGGCCCCAGTGACAATGGGAGTGGAGGCGGGGCCCCAGTGACAATGGGAGTGGAGGCGAGGCGGGGCCCCAGTAACAGTGGGAGGGGAGGTGGCGTCCCAGTGACAATGGGAGTGGAGGGGAGGCGGGGCCCCAGTAACAGAGGGAGGGAGGGAGGCGGGGCCTCTGACAAAGGGAGGGAGGCAGGGCCCCAGTGACAATGGGAGTGGAGGCGGGGCCCCAGTGACAATGGGAGTGGAGGGGAGGCGGGGCCCCAGTGACAGTGGGAGGGGAGGCGGGGCCCCAGTGACAATGGGAGTGGAGGGGAGGCGGGGCCCCAGTAACAGGGGCAGGGAGTGAGGCGGGGCCTCTGACAAAGGGAGGGAGGCGGGGCCCCAGTGACAATGGGAGTGGAGGCGGGGCCCCAGTGACAATGGGAGTGGAGGGGAGGCGGGGCCCCAGTAACAGGGGGCGGGAGGGAGGCGGGGCCTCTGACAAAGGGAGGGAGGCGGGGCCCCAGTGACAGTGGGCGGGGAGGCGGGGCCCCAGTGACAACGGGGGTGGAGGGGAGGCGGGGCCCCAGTCACAAGGCAAGGGGAGTGGCCGGGGGCAGGGGGGGGGGGCGGAGACCAAGGTGAGAGAGGGGGCGTGGCCGGGGTGACGAAGGGCGGGGCTTCCTGACGCGCGGCCCGGTGACGCCAACGACGGATCAGGCTCCACCCACCGGCACTTTGTCCGGGTACTTGGCCCGGATCTTCTCGCCCTCGGCCCGCCGCACCTCGAACGGCTGCTCGCTCTGGTACTGGAAACGCATCGTCTCGGCACCGCCCGTTTTTATTTTATTTTGTTCCGGAGGCCGAATCCCAACCGGTCACTCGCCGGGCTTTTTTTTTTTTCCCACTCGCCCCTCCCCCCGGCCTTCGAACCAACAAACAAATCTCCGCCCGCCGCCGCTTCAGCGAAATACAAAATGGCGGCCGGCGGCTTCCACCTCGATCTGGTAAACAGGGCGCAGCCCCGCCCACGTTCCCGGCCGGTTGAGCGACGTCACCGCCGCTCGTCCAATCGGCGCCTCGAGCCGGGTTTGTGACGGACGCCTGAGGCGGTCCAATCGGCGTCCCCGGTTTGGAGCTCCGTCCAATCGCCTGGAGGAAACGGGTGGCTGGGAGGGGTTTGCAACCGACTGTGCTGAGGCGGGGGGGGCGTCACGCGAGCCGCGTGGGGGCGTGGGGGGGGGCGGGGCTGTTTAATCTTTAAAAGTGCGGCCAATCAGCTTCGAACGCAGCCCGATTAGGCGCCGATTGACGGCCGGCGCGACCAATCGGATGCAATCCGATGACGTCATAGTGGAGGGCACGGGTCTCGTTTTCGACGAGGCGTCTGATTGACGTTATGGGTCGTGGCGGGCGGGACCGACCAATGGGGGCCCGAGGTTTTGTGTTTCGCGAGAGAGGAGGATGGGACTGAGCCCTGATTGATAGGCGCGGTGACTAATGGGAGCGGGCGGGGTCCAGCGAACGGCCTGTCAAAGATGATTGACGGCCTTCTGGGCCAATCGACGCTTGGGAGAGCCCAGGGTGGGTGGGCGGGCAACCAGGCGATGATTGACGGTTTGCTGGACCAATCAGCGTGGGGAAAGAGAGTGAGCGCCAGAGCACGGGCGGCCGGGGCAAAGCAATGGTGCGGGCTCCCTGGGGAGGCGGGGCGTGGTTTGATTGACGTCCGGGTGGACCAATGGACGCGCAAGAGGCTCTCGGAACCAGCCAATGGTGGAAGGATGACCAAAAAATGAGATGAATGCCAACTGATGGTCAAGGAAAGCGAGACCAACGACCCAATCAAAGGTCGGGGGTGGATGGTGAAGATGAGAGGGAGGGACGGTGACCCCCAGACAGTGCAGCACTCCCTCAGCACTGACCCTCTGACAGTGAGGCACTCCCTCAGTACTGACCCTCCGACAGTGCGGCTCTCCCTCAGCACTGACCCTCCGACAGTGCGGCTCTCCCTCAGTACTGATCCTCTGACAGTGCTGCACTCCCTCAGCACTGACCCTCTGACAGTGCGGCTCTCCCTCAGCACTGACCCTCCGACAGTGCGGCTCTCCCTCAGCACTGACCCTCCGACAGTGCAGCTCTCACTCAGCACTGACCCTCTGACAGTGCGGCTCTCCCTCAGCACTGACCCTCCGACAGTGCGGCTCTCCCTCAGTACTGACCCTCCGACAGTGCGGCTCTCCCTCAGTACTGACCCTCCGACAGTGCGGCTCTCCCTCAGTACTGACCCTCCGACAGTGCGGCTCTCCCTCAGCACTGACCCTCCGACAGTGCGGCTCTCCCTCAGCACTGACCCTCCGACAGTGCGGCTCTCCCTCAGTACTGACCATCTGACAGTGCGGCACTCCCTCAGTACTGACCATCTGACAGTGCGGCACACCCTCAGTACTGACCCTCCGACAGTGCGGCTCTCCCTCAGTACTGACCCTCCGACAGTGCGGCTCTCCCTCAGTACTGACCATCTGACAGTGCAGCACACCCTCAGTACTGACCATCTGACAGTGCGGCTCTCCCTCAGCACTGACCCTCCGACGGTGTGGCTCTCCCTCAGCACTGACCCTCCGACAGTGCGGCACTCCCTCAGTACTGACCCTCCCACAGTGCAGCGCACCCTCAGTACTGACCCTCCGACAGTGCGGCTCTCCCTCAGTACTGACCCTCCGACAGTGCGGCACTCCCTCAGTACTGACCCTCCGACAGTGCGGCACTCCCTCAGTACTGACCCTCCGACAGTGCGGCACTCCCTCAGCACTGACCCTCTGACAGTGCTGCACTCCCTCAGCACTGACCCTTCGACAGTGCGGCTCTCCCTCAGCACTGACCCTCTGACAGTGCAGCACTCCCTCAGTACTGACCCTCCGACAGTGCGGCTCTCCCTCAACACTGACCCTCCTACATGCGGCTCTCCCTCAGCACTGACCCTCCCACAGTGCAGCTCCCCTCAGCACTGACCCTCCCACAGTGCGGCGCTCCCGCAGTATTGATGGGGCACGAGTTGTTTTCTCTTGTCTAGATCCGGCACTCTGTTCTTGCTCGCCTTTCCCACAATCACCTGTGTCCCAAAGCGAGGACAGAAATTAAACCTGCAGAACATTTGGAGAGTTGCTGGACTGTCCCTCTTTCGCCTCTGACCTTGCCTCTCTGGTCCCTCCCAGCACCCACCCACCCTTTCTCTCCTGGACTCTCCTGACGAGTGAAACCCTCTCTGTACATCCAGTGCCGACCCTCTGGGGATGGTGCGCTGTGATATCCAGCCTCACTGCGATGAAATAAGCTTGATCCAAGCACCTGCCTGTTTCATTTAGGTTCAGAGAACATGAGCACCAGATTGGTAAACTTAGTAACGAAACAACGGTCGGTAACCAGTGGCAAAGGAAAGAGATGTGAGCTGCTCATTTCTATCACTGTAACCCAAACTCTACTCCCTTTTTAATTCCCTCTGTGCACACACACACACACACACACTCAGGCACGCACACACACACTCACACTCACACTCGCACACTCACATTCACACTCACACACACACACATGCACACACGCACTCTCTCTCACACACACACACACACAAACACACTCTCTCTCACACACACACACACACTCTCTCACACACACTCACCCGCACTCACACACACACACACACACACACACACTCACACGCACTCTCACACACACACACTCTCACACACACGCATGCGCACACACACACACTCACGCACACACGCACTCTCACACACACACTCACACACGCACTCTCACACACACATGCGCACGCGCACACACACACACTCACACACACACACACGCACTCTCTCACACACACACACGCACACTCTCACACACTCACACGCACACACGTACTCACACACACACACACGCACACTCTCTCACACACACACTCACACGCACTCACACACACACGCACTCTCACACACACACACACGCAAGCGCACGCGCACACACACACACGCACTCACACACACACTCACACTCTCACACACACGCACGCACGTACGCACACACACACACACGCACTCTCACACACGCACTCTCACACACGCACTCACACACACACTCACACGCACACACGCACTCTCACCACACACACTCACACGCACTCTCACACACACACACACACGCACTCTCACACACACTCACGCGCACTCTCACAAACACGCACACACACACGCGCACTCTCACACACACACACACGCACTCACACACACACACGCACTCACACACACACACTCACATGCTCACACGCACTCTCACACAGTCACACGCACTCACACACACACACGCACTCACACACACACACGCACTCACACACACACACGCACGCACACACACACACACACATGCACTCTCACACACTCACACGCACACACGCATTCTCACCACACACACACACTCACGCACACATGCACTCAAACACACACACGCACTCTCACAAACACACACACACGCACTCTCATACACACGCACTCTCACAAACACACACACACGCACTCTCACAAACACACACACGCACTCTCTCACACACACTCACACACACACACTCACATGCTCACACGCACTCTCACACAGTCACACGCACTCTCACACACACTCACACGCACTCTCACACACACACATACGCACTCACACACACTCACGCGCACTCTCACACACACACGCACTCACACATTCGCACACACGCACTCTCTCACACACACACTCACACGCACACACGCACTCACACACACACTCACACGCACACACGCACTCACACGCACTCACATGCACTCACACGCACACACGCATTCTCACCACACACACCCTCACGCACACATGCACTCACACACACGCGCACTCTCACACACACGCACTCTCACAAACACACACACACGCACTCTCACTAACACACACACACGCACTCTCACACACACACACGCACTCTCACACACTCACGCGCATTCTCACAAACATGCACACACGCACTCTCACACACACACGCACTCACACACACACACTCACTTGCTCACACGCACTCTCACACAGTCACACGCACTCTCACACACACTCACACGCACTCTCACACACACATACGCACTCACACACACGCACACACGCACTCTCATACACACATGCACTCACACACACATTCGCACACACGCACTCTCTCACACACACACACACACTCACACGCACACACGCACTCTCACACACACACACACTCACACGCACTCACACACACACGCACTCACACGCACTCTCACACACACGCACTCACACACACACGCACTCACACACGCACACACACAAACAGACATGCACTCACACGCATGCTCACACTCACACACACACTCGCACGCTCACATTCACACACACTCACACGCACACACGTACATGCACACACGCATGCTCACACTCTCACACGCACGCTGACACTCACACACATACATACTCAAATACGCACGCACACGTACGCACACGCAGACACGCACACACACACACACGCTCACACACATGCATGCACATACGCACATACTCACACGCACATGCATGCACACGCGCACGCACTCACACTCGCACATGCATGCACGCACACACTCACACTTGCACACACACACACGCGTGCACTCACTCGCTCACACACTCACGGTAATGCACACGCAAACACCTACACAATTTCACACACACTCACTCACACACACAGTCGCATGCACGCGCACACACAAGTACGCAATCACACACACACACACGCACACAATCACACACACGTACACAATCACTCACACATTTTCACAATCACACACACACATGTACACAATCGCACACACACATGTACACAATCTCACACACCTACACAATCTCACACACACATGTACACAGTCACACACACGTACACAATCACACACACACGTACACAATCACACACACACGTACACAATCACACACACACGTACACAATCACACACACACAGATGTACACAGACACACATGCACACAATCACACGTACAGACGTACACAATCTCACACACACTCACACGCACACGTACACAATCACACACACACATACACAATCTTACACACACGTACACAATCTCACACACACGTACACAATCACACACACACGCACATACACAATCACACACACGCACATAATCACACACGCACGTACACAATCATACACACACATGTACACAATCACACACACGTACACAATCACGCACACACATGTACACAATCACACACACACGTACACAATCACACACACACGCACATACACAATCACACACACACACGTACAAAATCACACACACACGTACACAATGACACACACGTACACAATGACACACACACGTACACAATCACACACACACACGTACACAATCACACACACACACGTACACAATCACCCACACACACGTACACAATCACCCACACACACGTACACAATCACTCACACACACGTACACAATCACACACACACGTACACAATCTCATACACACCTACACAATCTCACACACACCTACACAATCTCACACACACACATGTACACAATATCACACACACACATGTACACAATATCACACACACGTACACAATCTCACACACACACACGTACACAATCACACACACACACGTACACAATCACACACCCACACGTACACAATCACACACCCACACGTACACAATCACACACCCACACGTACACAATCACACACCCACACGTACACAATCACACACCCACACGTACACAATCACACACACACACGTACACAATCACACACACACACACACAGATGTACACAAACACACAGACACACACATGCACACAATCACACACAGACGTACACAATCTCACACACACGCACACGTACACAATCACACACACACGTACACCATCTCACACACACGTACACAATCTCACACACACGTACACAATCTCCCACACATACACACTCACACACACACACACGTACACAATCTCACACACACGTACACAATCACACACACACCCGTACACACATATACAGTCACATACACACGTACACAATCACACACACGTACACAATCACACACATGTACACAATCACACACACGTACACAATCACACACATGTACACAATCACACACATGTACACAATCACACACGTACACAATCACACACGTACACAATCACACACGTACACAATCACACACGTACACAATCACACACACGTACACAATCACACGCATGTGCATAATCACACACACACGTACACAATGACACACACACACGTACACAATGACACACAAACGTACACAATGACACACACACGTACACAATCACACACACACATGTACACAATTACACTCACACGTACACAATGACACACACGTACACAATGACACACACACACATACGTACACAATCACACACACATGCACATACACAACCACACGCACGTACACAATCACACACACACGTACACAATCACACACACACACGTACACAATCACACACACACAGATGTACACAAACACACATGTACACAATCACACGTACAGACGTACACAATCACACACACTCACACGTACACACGCATACGTACACAATCTCACACACACTCACACGTACACACGCACACGTACACAAACACACACACACATACACAATCTTACACACACGTACACAATCTCACACACATAAACACTCACACGCACGCACATACACGTACACAATCTCACAGACACGTACACAATCTCACACATACATACACAATCTCACACACACATGTACACAATCTCACACACACATGTACACAATCTCACACACACATGTACACAATCACACACGTACACAATCACACACACACGTACACAATCACACACACACACGTACACAATCACACACACACAGATGTACACAAACACACATGTACACAATCACACGTACAGACGTACACAATCACACACACTCACACGTACACACGCATACGTACACAATCTCACACACACTCACACGTACACACGCACACGTACACAAACACACACACACATACACAATCTTACACACACGTACACAATCTCACACACATAAACACTCACACGCACGCACATACACGTACACAATCTCACACACACGTACACAATCTCACAGACAAGTACACAATCTCACACATACATACACAATCTCACACACACAGATGTACGCAAACACACATGTACACAATCACACGTACAGACGTACACAATCACACACACTCACACGTACACACGCAAACGTACACAATCTCACACACACGTACACAATGACACACACACACACGTACACAATGACACACACACACACGTACACAATGACACACACACACACGTACACAATGACACACACACACATACACAATGACACACACACACGTACACAATGACACACACACACGTACACAATCACACACACACGCACGTACACAACCACACGCACATACACAATCACACACACATGAACGTACACAACCACACGCACGTACACAATCACACACACGTACACAATCACACACACACACGTACACAATCACACACACACACGTACACAATCACTCACACACACGTACACAGTCACACACACACACACGTACACAATCACCCACACACACATACACAATCACCCACACACACGTACACAATCACTCACACACGTACACAATCACACACACACATGTACACAATCTCACATACACATGTACACAATCTCACACACCTACACAATCTCACACACACATGTACACAATCACACACGTACACAATCACACACACACGTACACAATCACACACACACGTACACAATCACACACACACACGTACACAATCACACACACACACGTACACAATCACACACACACACGTACACAATCACACACACAGATGTACACAAAAACACATGTACACAATCACACGTACAGACGTACACAATCACACACACTCACACGTACACACGCACACGTACAAAATCTCACACACACTCACACGTACACACGCACACGTACACAAACACACACACACATACACAATCTTACACACACGTACACAATCTCACACACTCACACGCACACACATACACGTACACAATCTCACAGACACGTACACAATCTCACACATACATACACAATCTCACACACATGTACACAATCACACACACACGTACACAATCACGCACACGTACACAATCTCACACACACACGTACACAATCACACACACACGCACATACACAATCACACACACGTACACAATCACACACACGTACACAATCACACACACACGCACGTACACAATCATACACACACATGTACACAATCACATACACGTACACAATCACACACACGTACACAATCACACACACACACGTACAAAATCACACACACGTACACAATCACACACACACGTACACAATCACACACACACGTACACAATCACACACACACGTACACAATCTCATACACACCTAAACAATCTCATACACACCTACACAATCTCACACACACCTACACAATCTCACACACACACATGTACACAATATCACACACACGTACACAATATCACACACACACACGTACACAATCACACACCCACACGTACACAATCACACACACGTACACAATCACACACACACACGTACACAATCACACACACACGTACACCATCTCACACACACGTACACCATCTCACACACACGTACACAATCTCACACACACGTACACAATCTCACACACACGTACACAATCTCACACACATACACACTCACACACACGTACACAATCTCTCACACATGTACACAATCTCACACGTACACAATCTCACACACACGTACACAATCACACACACACGTACACAATCACACACACACCCGTACACACATATACAGTCACATACACACGTACACAATCACACACATGTACACAATCACACACGTACACAATCACACACACGTACACAATCACACACGCATGTGCATAATCACACACACACGTACACAATGACACACACGTACACAATGACACACACACACATACGTACACAATCACACACACATGCACATACACAACCACACGCACGTACACAATCACACACACACGCACAAATACACAATCACACACATGCGCATACTCACGCACACATACACAATCACACACGCACACATACACAATCACACACATACACAATCATGCACACACATACACCCACTCTCACATACACACACACAGATGTACACAATCTCTCACTCACACATACACACACACACATACACAATCACACACACACACACACGTACACAATCTCACACACACACACGTACACAATCTCACACACACACACGTACACAATCTCACACACACACACGTACACAATCTCACACACACACGTACACAATCTCACACATACACCCACTCACATGCACACACACACGTACACAATCACAAACACACATACACTCACTCAAATACACGCGCACACACACAATCACACACAGATGTACACAATCTCACACACGCACACGTACACAATCACACACACACGTACACAATCTCACACACATACACACTCACACGACACACACACGTACACAATCTCACACACACGTACACAATCTCACACGTACACAATCTCACACACACGTACACAATCACACACACACATATACAATCACATACACACATACACAATCACACACATGTACACAATCACACACATACACAATCACATACACACGTACACAATCACATACACACGTACACAATCACATACACACGTACACAATCACACACGTACACAATCACACACGCATGTACATAATCACACACACACGTACACAATGACTCACACGTACACAATGACACACACACGTACACTGACACACACACACGTACACTGACACACACACACGTACACTGACACACACACACGTACACAATGACACACACACACACGTACACAATGACACACACACACACGTACACAATGACACACACACACGTACACAATGACACACACACACACGTACACAATGACACACACACACACGTACACAATCACACACACATACATACACAATCACACACACATGCACGTACACAACCACACGCACGTACACAATCACACACACACAAATACACAATCACACACACACTCACACGCACACATACACAATCACACACACGCACACATACACAATCACACACATACACAATCATGCACACACACACCCAGATGTACACAATCTCTCACTCACACATACACACACACACACATACACAATCACACACACACACACACGTACACAATCTCACACACACACACACGTACACAATCTCACACACACACACGTACACAATCTCACACACACACACGTACACAATCTCACACACACACGTACACAATCTCACACACACACGTACACAATCTCACACACACACGTACACAATCTCACACACACACATACACAATGACACACACACACGTACACAATGACACACACACACACACACGTACACAATGACACACACATGTACACAATGACACACACATGTACACAATGACACACACACGTACACAATGACACACACACACGTACACAATCACACACACACATACGTACACAATCACACACACACAGATGTACACAATCTCTCACTCACACATACACACACATACACAATCACACACACACACACGTACACAATCACACACACACGCACGTACACAACCACACGCACGTACACAATCACACACACATGCACGTACACAACCACACGCACGTACACAGTCACACACACACGTACACAATCACACACACACACGTACACAATCACACACACACATGTACACAATCACTCACACACACGTACACAGTCACACACACACACGTACACAATCACCCACACACACGTACACAATCACCCACACACACGTACACAATCACACACACACACCTACACAATCTCACACACACATGTACACAATCACACACACAAGTACACAATCACACACACACGTACACAATCACACACACACGTACACAATCACACACACACGTACACAATCACACACACACACGTACACAATCACACACACACACGTACACAATCACACACACACAGATGTACACAAACACCCATGTACACAATCACATGTACAGACGTACACAATCACACACACTCACACGTACACACGCACACGTACACAATCTCACACATACTCACACGTACACACGCACACGTACACAATCACACACACACACATACACAATCTTACACACACGTACACAATCTCACACACACACACGTACACAATCTCACACACACACACGTACACAATCTCACACACACACATACACAATCTCACACACACACGTACACAATCTCACACACACACATACACAATGACACACACACACGTACACAATGACACACACACACACACACGTACACAATGACACACACACATGTACACAATGACACACACACGTACACAATGACACACACACACGTACACAATCACACACACACATACGTACACAATCACACACACACACAGATGTACACAATCTCTCACTCACACATACACACACATACACAATCACACACACACACACGTACACAATCACACACACACGCACGTACACAACCACACGCACGTACACAATCACACACACATGCACGTACACAACCACACGCACGTACACAGTCACACACACACGTACACAATCACACACACACACACGTACACAATCACACACACACACGTACACAATCACTCACACACACGTACACAGTCACACACACACACGTATACAGTCACACACACACACGTACACAATCACCCACACACACGTACACAATCACCCACACACACGTACACAATCACACACACACATGTACACAATCTCACACACACATGTACACAATCTCACACACCTACACAATCTCACACACACATGTACACAATCACACACACAAGTACACAATCACACACACACGTACACAATCACACACACACGTACACAATCACACACACACGTACACAATCACACACACACACGTACACAATCACACACACACACGTACACAATCACACACACACAGATGTACACAAACACCCATGTACACAATCACACGTACAGACGTACACAATCACACACACTCACACGTACGCACGCACACGTACACAATCTCACACACACTCACACGTACACACGCACACGTACACAATCACACACACACACATACACAATCTTACACACACGTACACAATCTCACACACATACACACTCACACGCACACACATACACGTACACAATCTCACAGACACTTACACAATCTCACACATACATACACAATCTCACACACATGTACACAATCACACACACACACACGCACTCACACACACACACGCACTCACACACGCACACACACAAACAGACATGCACTCACACGCATGCTCACACTCACACACACACTCGCACGCTCACATTCACACACACTCACACGCACACACGTACATGCACACACGCATGCTCACACTCACACGCACGCTGACACTCACACACATACATACTCAAATACGCACGCACACGTACGCACACGCAGACACGCACACACACACACACGCTCACACACATGCATGCACATACGCACATACTCACACGCACATGCATGCACACGCGCACGCACTCACACTCGCACATGCATGCACGCACACACTCACACTTGCACACACACACACGCGTGCACTCACTCGCTCACACACTCACGGTAATGCACACGCAAACACCTACACAATTTCACACACACTCACTCACACACACAGTCGCATGCACGCGCACACACAAGTACGCAATCACACACACACACACGTACACAATCACACACACGTACACAATCACTCACACATGTACACAATCACACACACACATGTACACAATCGCACACACACATGTACACAATCTCACACACCTACACAATCTCACACACACATGTACACAGTCACACACACGTACACAATCACACACACACGTACACAATCACACACACACGTACACAATCACACACACACGTACACAATCACACACACACAGATGTACACAGACACACATGCACACAATCACACGTACAGACGTACACAATCTCACACACACTCACACGCACACGTACACAATCACACACACACATACACAATCTTACACACACGTACACAATCTCACACACACGTACACAATCACACACACACGCACATACACAATCACACACACGCAC
This sequence comes from Carcharodon carcharias, assembly GCF_017639515.1. Lineage (NCBI taxonomy): Eukaryota > Metazoa > Chordata > Chondrichthyes > Lamniformes > Lamnidae > Carcharodon > Carcharodon carcharias. Next base: position 2,071,923 of record NC_054506.1, read on the forward strand.
ATAATCACACACGCACGTACACAATCATACACACACATGTACACAATCACACACACGTACACAATCACGCACACACATGTACACAATCACACACACACGTACACAATCACACACACACGCACATACACAATCACACACACACACGTACAAAATCACACACACACGTACACAATGACACACACGTACACAATGACACACACACGTACACAATCACACACACACACGTACACAATCACACACACACACGTACACAATCACACACACGTACACAATCACCCACACACACGTACACAATCACTCACACACACGTACACAATCACACACACACGTACACAATCTCATACACACCTACACAATCTCACACACACCTACACAATCTCACACACACACATGTACACAATATCACACACACACATGTACACAATATCACACACACGTACACAATCTCACACACACACACGTACACAATCACACACACACACGTACACAATCACACACCCACACGTACACAATCACACACCCACACGTACACAATCACACACCCACACGTACACAATCACACACCCACACGTACACAATCACACACCCACACGTACACAATCACACACACACACGTACACAATCACACACACACACACACAGATGTACACAAACACACAGACACACACATGCACACAATCACACACAGACGTACACAATCTCACACACACGCACACGTACACAATCACACACACACGTACACCATCTCACACACACGTACACAATCTCACACACACGTACACAATCTCCCACACATACACACTCACACACACACACACGTACACAATCTCACACACACGTACACAATCACACACACACCCGTACACACATATACAGTCACATACACACGTACACAATCACACACACGTACACAATCACACACATGTACACAATCACACACACGTACACAATCACACACATGTACACAATCACACACATGTACACAATCACACACGTACACAATCACACACGTACACAATCACACACGTACACAATCACACACGTACACAATCACACACACGTACACAATCACACGCATGTGCATAATCACACACACACGTACACAATGACACACACACACGTACACAATGACACACAAACGTACACAATGACACACACACGTACACAATCACACACACACATGTACACAATTACACTCACGTACACAATGACACACACGTACACAATGACACACACACACATACGTACACAATCACACACACATGCACATACACAACCACACGCACGTACACAATCACACACACACGTACACAATCACACACACACGTACACAATCACACACACACAGATGTACACAAACACACATGTACACAATCACACGTACAGACGTACACAATCACACACACTCACACGTACACACGCATACGTACACAATCTCACACACACTCACACGTACACACGCACATGTACACAAACACACACACACATACACAATCTTACACACACGTACACAATCTCACACACATAAACACTCACACGCACGCACATACACGTACACAATCTCACAGACACGTACACAATCTCACACATACATACACAATCTCACACACACATGTACACAATCTCACACACACATGTACACAATCTCACACACCTACACAATCTCACACACACATGTACACAATCACACACGTACACAATCACACACACACGTACACAATCACACACACACACGTACACAATCACACACACACAGATGTACACAAACACACATGTACACAATCACACGTACAGACGTACACAATCACACACACTCACACGTACACACGCATACGTACACAATCTCACACACACTCACACGTACACACGCACACGTACACAAACACACACACACATACACAATCTTACACACACGTACACAATCTCACACACATAAACACTCACACGCACGCACATACACGTACACAATCTCACACACACGTACACAATCTCACAGACAAGTACACAATCTCACACATACATACACAATCTCACACACACAGATGTACGCAAACACACATGTACACAATCACACGTACAGACGTACACAATCACACACACTCACACGTACACACGCACACGTACACAATCTCAGACACACGTACACAATGACACACACACACACGTACACAATGACACACACACACACGTACACAATGACACACACACACACGTACACAATGACACACACACACGTACACAATGACACACACACACGTACACAATGACACACACACACGTACACAATCACACACACACGCACGTACACAACCACACGCACATACACAATCACACACACATGAACGTACACAACCACACGCACGTACACAATCACACACACGTACACAATCACACACACACACGTACACAATCACACACACACACGTACACAATCACTCACACACACGTACACAGTCACACACACACACACGTACACAATCACCCACACACACATACACAATCACCCACACACACGTACACAATCACTCACACACGTACACAATCACACACACACATGTACACAATCTCACATACACATGTACACAATCTCACACACCTACACAATCTCACACACACATGTACACAATCACACACGTACACAATCACACACACACGTACACAATCACACACACACGTACACAATCACACACACACACGTACACAATCACACACACACACGTACACAATCACACACACACACGTACACAATCACACACACAGATGTACACAAAAACACATGTACACAATCACACGTACAGACGTACACAATCACACACACTCACACGTACACACGCACACGTACAAAATCTCACACACACTCACACGTACACACGCACACGTACACAAACACACACACACATACACAATCTTACACACACGTACACAATCTCACACACTCACACGCACACACATACACGTACACAATCTCACAGACACGTACACAATCTCACACATACATACACAATCTCACACACATGTACACAATCACACACACACGTACACAATCACGCACACGTACACAATCTCACACACACACGTACACAATCACACACACACGCACATACACAATCACACACACGTACACAATCACACACACGTACACAATCACACACACACGCACGTACACAATCATACACACACATGTACACAATCACATACACGTACACAATCACACACACGTACACAATCACACACACACACGTACAAAATCACACACACGTACACAATCACACACACACGTACACAATCACACACACACGTACACAATCACACACACACGTACACAATCTCATACACACCTAAACAATCTCATACACACCTACACAATCTCACACACACCTACACAATCTCACACACACACATGTACACAATATCACACACACGTACACAATATCACACACACACACGTACACAATCACACACCCCACACGTACACAATCACACACACGTACACAATCACACACACACACGTACACAATCACACACACACGTACACCATCTCACACACACGTACACCATCTCACACACACGTACACAATCTCACACACACGTACACAATCTCACACACACGTACACAATCTCACACACATACACACTCACACACACGTACACAATCTCTCACACATGTACACAATCTCACACGTACACAATCTCACACACACGTACACAATCACACACACACGTACACAATCACACACACAACCCGTACACACATATACAGTCACATACACACGTACACAATCACACACATGTACACAATCACACACGTACACAATCACACACACGTACACAATCACACACGCATGTGCATAATAACACACACACGTACACAATGACACACACGTACACAATGACACACACACACATACGTACACAATCACACACACATGCACATACACAACCACACGCACGTACACAATCACACACACACGCACAAATACACAATCACACACATGCGCATACTCACGCACACATACACAATCACACACGCACACATACACAATCACACACATACACAATCATGCACACACATACACCCACTCTCACATACACACACACAGATGTACACAATCTCTCACTCACACATACACACACACACATACACAATCACACACACACACACACGTACACAATCTCACACACACACACGTACACAATCTCACACACACACATGTACACAATCTCACACACACACATGTACACAATCTCACACACACACACGTACACAATCTCACACATACACCCACTCACATGCACACACACACGTACACAATCACAAACACACATACACTCACTCAAATACACGCGCACACACACAATCACACACAGATGTACACAATCTCACACACGTACACAATCACACACACACGTACACAATCTCACACACATACACACTCACACGCACACACACACGTACACAATCTCACACACACGTACACAATCTCACACGTACACAATCTCACACACACGTACACAATCACACACACACATATACAATCACATACACACGTACACAATCACACACATGTACACAATCACACACATACACAATCACATACACACGTACACAATCACATACACACGTACACAATCACATACACACGTACACAATCACACACGTACACAATCACACACGCATGTACATAATCACACACACACGTACACAATGACTCACACGTACACAATGACACACACACGTACACTGACACACACACACGTACACTGACACACACACACGTACACTGACACACACACACGTACACAATGACACACACACACACGTACACAATGACACACACACACACGTACACAATGACACACACACACGTACACAATGACACACACACACACGTACACAATGACACACACACACACGTACACAATCACACACACATACATACACAATCACACACACATGCACGTACACAACCACACGCACGTACACAATCACACACACACAAATACACAATCACACACACACTCACACGCACACATACACAATCACACACACGCACACATACACAATCACACACATACACAATCATGCACACACACACCCAGATGTACACAATCTCTCACTCACACATACACACACACACACATACACAATCACACACACACACACACGTACACAATCTCACACACACACACACGTACACAATCTCACACACACACACGTACACAATCTCACACACACACACGTACACAATCTCACACACACACGTACACAATCTCACACACACACGTACACAATCTCACACACACACGTACACAATCTCACACACACACATACACAATGACACACACACACGTACACAATGACACACACACACACACACGTACACAATGACACACACATGTACACAATGACACACACATGTACACAATGACACACACACGTACACAATGACACACACACACGTACACAATCACACACACACATACGTACACAATCACACACACACAGATGTACACAATCTCTCACTCACACATACACACACATACACAATCACACACACACACACGTACACAATCACACACACACGCACGTACACAACCACACGCACGTACACAATCACACACACATGCACGTACACAACCACACGCACGTACACAGTCACACACACACGTACACAATCACACACACACACGTACACAATCACACACACACATGTACACAATCACTCACACACACGTACACAGTCACACACACACACGTACACAATCACCCACACACACGTACACAATCACCCACACACACGTACACAATCACACACACACACCTACACAATCTCACACACACATGTACACAATCACACACACAAGTACACAATCACACACACACGTACACAATCACACACACACGTACACAATCACACACACACGTACACAATCACACACACACACGTACACAATCACACACACACACGTACACAATCACACACACACAGATGTACACAAACACCCATGTACACAATCACATGTACAGACGTACACAATCACACACACTCACACGTACACACGCACACGTACACAATCTCACACATACTCACACGTACACACGCACACGTACACAATCACACACACACACATACACAATCTTACACACACGTACACAATCTCACACACACACACGTACACAATCTCACACACACACACGTACACAATCTCACACACACACATACACAATCTCACACACACACGTACACAATCTCACACACACACATACACAATGACACACACACACGTACACAATGACACACACACACACACACGTACACAATGACACACACACATGTACACAATGACACACACACGTACACAATGACACACACACACGTACACAATCACACACACACATACGTACACAATCACACACACACACAGATGTACACAATCTCTCACTCACACATACACACACATACACAATCACACACACACACACGTACACAATCACACACACACGCACGTACACAACCACACGCACGTACACAATCACACACACATGCACGTACACAACCACACGCACGTACACAGTCACACACACACGTACACAATCACACACACACACACGTACACAATCACACACACACACGTACACAATCACTCACACACACGTACACAGTCACACACACACACGTATACAGTCACACACACACACGTACACAATCACCCACACACACGTACACAATCACCCACACACACGTACACAATCACACACACACATGTACACAATCTCACACACACATGTACACAATCTCACACACCTACACAATCTCACACACACATGTACACAATCACACACACAAGTACACAATCACACACACACGTACACAATCACACACACACGTACACAATCACACACACACGTACACAATCACACACACACACGTACACAATCACACACACACACGTACACAATCACACACACACAGATGTACACAAACACCCATGTACACAATCACACGTACAGACGTACACAATCACACACACTCACACGTACGCACGCACACGTACACAATCTCACACACACTCACACGTACACACGCACACGTACACAATCACACACACACACATACACAATCTTACACACACGTACACAATCTCACACACATACACACTCACACGCACACACATACACGTACACAATCTCACAGACACTTACACAATCTCACACATACATACACAATCTCACACACATGTACACAATCACACACACACACACGCACTCACACACACACACGCACTCACACACGCACACACACAAACAGACATGCACTCACACGCATGCTCACACTCACACACACACTCGCACGCTCACATTCACACACACTCACACGCACACACGTACATGCACACACGCATGCTCACACTCACACGCACGCTGACACTCACACACATACATACTCAAATACGCACGCACACGTACGCACACGCAGACACGCACACACACACACACGCTCACACACATGCATGCACATACGCACATACTCACACGCACATGCATGCACACGCGCACGCACTCACACTCGCACATGCATGCACGCACACACTCACACTTGCACACACACACACGCGTGCACTCACTCGCTCACACACTCACGGTAATGCACACGCAAACACCTACACAATTTCACACACACTCACTCACACACACAGTCGCATGCACGCGCACACACAAGTACGCAATCACACACACACACACGTACACAATCACACACACGTACACAATCACTCACACATGTACACAATCACACACACACATGTACACAATCGCACACACACATGTACACAATCTCACACACCTACACAATCTCACACACACATGTACACAGTCACACACACGTACACAATCACACACACACGTACACAATCACACACACACGTACACAATCACACACACACGTACACAATCACACACACACAGATGTACACAGACACACATGCACACAATCACACGTACAGACGTACACAATCTCACACACACTCACACGCACACGTACACAATCACACACACACATACACAATCTTACACACACGTACACAATCTCACACACACGTACACAATCACACACACACGCACATACACAATCACACACACGCACATAATCACACACGCACGTACACAATCATACACACACATGTACACAATCACACACACGTACACAATCACGCACACACATGTACACAATCACACACACACGTACACAATCACACACACACGCACATACACAATCACACACACACACGTACAAAATCACACACACCACGTACACAATGACACACACGTACACAATGACACACACACGTACACAATCACACACACACACGTACACAATCACACACACACACGTACACAATCACACACACGTACACAATCACCCACACACACGTACACAATCACTCACACACACGTACACAATCACACACACACGTACACAATCTCATACACACCTACACAATCTCACACACACCTACACAATCTCACACACACACATGTACACAATATCACACACACACATGTACACAATATCACACACACGTACACAATCTCACACACACACACGTACACAATCACACACACACACGTACACAATCACACACCCACACGTACACAATCACACACCCACACGTACACAATCACACACCCACACGTACACAATCACACACCCACACGTACACAATCACACACCCACACGTACACAATCACACACACACACGTACACAATCACACACACACACACACAGATGTACACAAACACACAGACACACACATGCACACAATCACACACAGACGTACACAATCTCACACACACGCACACGTACACAATCACACACACACGTACACCATCTCACACACACGTACACAATCTCACACACACGTACACAATCTCCCACACATACACACTCACACACACACACACGTACACAATCTCACACACACGTACACAATCACACACACACCCGTACACACATATACAGTCACATACACACGTACACAATCACACACACGTACACAATCACACACATGTACACAATCACACACACGTACACAATCACACACATGTACACAATCACACACATGTACACAATCACACACGTACACAATCACACACGTACACAATCACACACGTACACAATCACACACGTACACAATCACACACACGTACACAATCACACGCATGTGCATAATCACACACACACGTACACAATGACACACACACACGTACACAATGACACACAAACGTACACAATGACACACACACGTACACAATCACACACACACATGTACACAATTACACTCACGTACACAATGACACACACGTACACAATGACACACACACACATACGTACACAATCACACACACATGCACATACACAACCACACGCACGTACACAATCACACACACACGTACACAATCACACACACACGTACACAATCACACACACACAGATGTACACAAACACACATGTACACAATCACACGTACAGACGTACACAATCACACACACTCACACGTACACACGCATACGTACACAATCTCACACACACTCACACGTACACACGCACATGTACACAAACACACACACACATACACAATCTTACACACACGTACACAATCTCACACACATAAACACTCACACGCACGCACATACACGTACACAATCTCACAGACACGTACACAATCTCACACATACATACACAATCTCACACACACATGTACACAATCTCACACACACATGTACACAATCTCACACACCTACACAATCTCACACACACATGTACACAATCACACACGTACACAATCACACACACACGTACACAATCACACACACACACGTACACAATCACACACACACAGATGTACACAAACACACATGTACACAATCACACGTACAGACGTACACAATCACACACACTCACACGTACACACGCATACGTACACAATCTCACACACACTCACACGTACACACGCACACGTACACAAACACACACACACATACACAATCTTACACACACGTACACAATCTCACACACATAAACACTCACACGCACGCACATACACGTACACAATCTCACACACACGTACACAATCTCACAGACAAGTACACAATCTCACACATACATACACAATCTCACACACACAGATGTACGCAAACACACATGTACACAATCACACGTACAGACGTACACAATCACACACACTCACACGTACACACGCAAACGTACACAATCTCACACACACGTACACAATGACACACACACACACGTACACAATGACACACACACACACGTACACAATGACACACACACACACGTACACAATGACACACACACACGTACACAATGACACACACACACGTACACAATGACACACACACACGTACACAATCACACACACACGCACGTACACAACCACACGCACATACACAATCACACACACATGAACGTACACAACCACACGCACGTACACAATCACACACACGTACACAATCACACACACACACGTACACAATCACACACACACACGTACACAATCACTCACACACACGTACACAGTCACACACACACACACGTACACAATCACCCACACACACATACACAATCACCCACACACACGTACACAATCACTCACACACGTACACAATCACACACACACATGTACACAATCTCACATACACATGTACACAATCTCACACACCTACACAATCTCACACACACATGTACACAATCACACACGTACACAATCACACACACACGTACACAATCACACACACACGTACACAATCACACACACACACGTACACAATCACACACACACACGTACACAATCACACACACACACGTACACAATCACACACACAGATGTACACAAAAACACATGTACACAATCACACGTACAGACGTACACAATCACACACACTCACACGTACACACGCACACGTACAAAATCTCACACACACTCACACGTACACACGCACACGTACACAAACACACACACACATACACAATCTTACACACACGTACACAATCTCACACACTCACACGCACACACATACACGTACACAATCTCACAGACACGTACACAATCTCACACATACATACACAATCTCACACACATGTACACAATCACACACACACGTACACAATCACGCACACGTACACAATCTCACACACACACGTACACAATCACACACACACGCACATACACAATCACACACACGTACACAATCACACACACGTACACAATCACACACACACGCACGTACACAATCATACACACACATGTACACAATCACATACACGTACACAATCACACACACGTACACAATCACACACACACACGTACAAAATCACACACACGTACACAATCACACACACACGTACACAATCACACACACACGTACACAATCACACACACACGTACACAATCTCATACACACCTAAACAATCTCATACACACCTACACAATCTCACACACACCTACACAATCTCACACACACACATGTACACAATATCACACACACGTACACAATATCACACACACACACGTACACAATCACACACCCACACGTACACAATCACACACACGTACACAATCACACACACACACGTACACAATCACACACACACGTACACCATCTCACACACACGTACACCATCTCACACACACGTACACAATCTCACACACACGTACACAATCTCACACACACGTACACAATCTCACACACATACACACTCACACACACGTACACAATCTCTCACACATGTACACAATCTCACACGTACACAATCTCACACACACGTACACAATCACACACACACGTACACAATCACACACACACCCGTACACACATATACAGTCACATACACACGTACACAATCACACACATGTACACAATCACACACGTACACAATCACACACACGTACACAATCACACACGCATGTGCATAATAACACACACACGTACACAATGACACACACGTACACAATGACACACACACACATACGTACACAATCACACACACATGCACATACACAACCACACGCACGTACACAATCACACACACACGCACAAATACACAATCACACACATGCGCATACTCACGCACACATACACAATCACACACGCACACATACACAATCACACACATACACAATCATGCACACACATACACCCACTCTCACATACACACACACAGATGTACACAATCTCTCACTCACACATACACACACACACATACACAATCACACACACACACACACGTACACAATCTCACACACACACACGTACACAATCTCACACACACACACGTACACAATCTCACACACACACACGTACACAATCTCACACACACACGTACACAATCTCACACATACACCCACTCACATGCACACACACACGTACACAATCACAAACACACATACACTCACTCAAATACACGCGCACACACACAATCACACACAGATGTACACAATCTCACACACGCACACGTACACAATCACACACACACGTACACAATCTCACACACATACACACTCACACGACACACACACGTACACAATCTCACACACACGTACACAATCTCACACGTACACAATCTCACACACACGTACACAATCACACACACACATATACAATCACATACACACATACACAATCACACACATGTACACAATCACACACATACACAATCACATACACACGTACACAATCACATACACACGTACACAATCACATACACACGTACACAATCACACACGTACACAATCACACACGCATGTACATAATCACACACACACGTACACAATGACTCACACGTACACAATGACACACACACGTACACTGACACACACACACGTACACTGACACACACACACGTACACTGACACACACACACGTACACAATGACACACACACACACGTACACAATGACACACACACACACGTACACAATGACACACACACACGTACACAATGACACACACACACACGTACACAATGACACACACACACACGTACACAATCACACACACATACATACACAATCACACACACATGCACGTACACAACCACACGCACGTACACAATCACACACACACAAATACACAATCACACACACACTCACACGCACACATACACAATCACACACACGCACACATACACAATCACACACATACACAATCATGCACACACACACCCAGATGTACACAATCTCTCACTCACACATACACACACACACACATACACAATCACACACACACACACACGTACACAATCTCACACACACACACACGTACACAATCTCACACACACACACGTACACAATCTCACACACACACACGTACACAATCTCACACACACACGTACACAATCTCACACACACACGTACACAATCTCACACACACACGTACACAATCTCACACACACACATACACAATGACACACACACACGTACACAATGACACACACACACACACACGTACACAATGACACACACATGTACACAATGACACACACATGTACACAATGACACACACACGTACACAATGACACACACACACGTACACAATCACACACACACATACGTACACAATCACACACACACAGATGTACACAATCTCTCACTCACACATACACACACATACACAATCACACACACACACACGTACACAATCACACACACACGCACGTACACAACCACACGCACGTACACAATCACACACACATGCACGTACACAACCACACGCACGTACACAGTCACACACACACGTACACAATCACACACACACACGTACACAATCACACACACACATGTACACAATCACTCACACACACGTACACAGTCACACACACACACGTACACAATCACCCACACACACGTACACAATCACCCACACACACGTACACAATCACACACACACACCTACACAATCTCACACACACATGTACACAATCACACACACAAGTACACAATCACACACACACGTACACAATCACACACACACGTACACAATCACACACACACGTACACAATCACACACACACACGTACACAATCACACACACACACGTACACAATCACACACACACAGATGTACACAAACACCCATGTACACAATCACATGTACAGACGTACACAATCACACACACTCACACGTACACACGCACACGTACACAATCTCACACATACTCACACGTACACACGCACACGTACACAATCACACACACACACATACACAATCTTACACACACGTACACAATCTCACACACACACACGTACACAATCTCACACACACACACGTACACAATCTCACACACACACATACACAATCTCACACACACACGTACACAATCTCACACACACACATACACAATGACACACACACACGTACACAATGACACACACACACACACACGTACACAATGACACACACACATGTACACAATGACACACACACGTACACAATGACACACACACACGTACACAATCACACACACACATACGTACACAATCACACACACACACAGATGTACACAATCTCTCACTCACACATACACACACATACACAATCACACACACACACACGTACACAATCACACACACACGCACGTACACAACCACACGCACGTACACAATCACACACACATGCACGTACACAACCACACGCACGTACACAGTCACACACACACGTACACAATCACACACACACACACGTACACAATCACACACACACACGTACACAATCACTCACACACACGTACACAGTCACACACACACACCGTATACAGTCACACACACACACGTACACAATCACCCACACACACGTACACAATCACCCACACACACGTACACAATCACACACACACATGTACACAATCTCACACACACATGTACACAATCTCACACACCTACACAATCTCACACACACATGTACACAATCACACACACAAGTACACAATCACACACACACGTACACAATCACACACACACGTACACAATCACACACACACGTACACAATCACACACACACACGTACACAATCACACACACACACGTACACAATCACACACACACAGATGTACACAAACACCCATGTACACAATCACACGTACAGACGTACACAATCACACACACTCACACGTACGCACGCACACGTACACAATCTCACACACACTCACACGTACACACGCACACGTACACAATCACACACACACACATACACAATCTTACACACACGTACACAATCTCACACACATACACACTCACACGCACACACATACACGTACACAATCTCACAGACACTTACACAATCTCACACATACATACACAATCTCACACACATGTACACAATCACACACACACGTACACAATCACACACACACACACATACACAATCTTACACACACGTACACAATCTCACACACATACACACTCACACGCACACACATACACGTACACAATCTCACAGACACTTACACAATCTCACACACACACGTACACAATCACGCACACGTACACAATCACACACACACACACGTACACAATCACACACACACACACACATACACAATCACACACACACGTACACAATCACACACACGTACACAATCACACACACGCACATAATCATACACACGTACACAATCATACACACACATGTACACAATCACACACACGTACACAATCATACACACACATGTACACAATCACACACACGTACACAATCATACACACACATGTACACAATCACACACACGTACACAATCATACACACACATGTACACAATCACACGCACGTACACAATCACACACACACGTACACAATCACACACACACACGTACACAATCACACACACGTACACAATCACACACATACGTACACAATCACACACACACGTACACAATCTCATACACACCTACACAATCTCACACACACCTACACAATCTCACACACACACATGTACACAATATCACACACACACATACACAATATCACACACACACACGTACACAATCACACACACACACGTACACAATCACACACCCACACGTACACAATCACACACGTACACAATCACACACACACACGTACACAATCACACACACACACACAGATGTACACAGACACACACATGCACACAATCACACACAGACGTACACAATCTCACACACACATGCACACGTACACAATCACACACACACGTACACCATCTCACACACACACGTACACAATCTCACACACACGTACACAATCTCACACACACGTACACAATCTCACACACACGTACACAATCTCACACGTACACAATCTCACACACACATACACAATCACACACACACGTACACAATCTCACACACACCCGTACACACATATACAGTCACATACACACATACACAATCACACACACGTACACAATCACACACACGTACACAATCACACACATGTACACAATCACACACGTACACAATCACACACGTACACAATCACACACACGTACACAATCACACTCGCATGTGCATAATCACACACACACGTACACAATGACACAAACACACACGTACACAATGACACACACGTACACAATCACACACACACGTACACAATTACACACACACGTACACAATGACACACACAAATACACAATGACACACACGTACACAATGACACACACACACACATACGTACACAATCACACACACATGCACATACACAACCACACGCACGTACACAATCACACACACACGCACAAATACACAATCACACACATGCGCACACTCACGCACACATACACAATCACACACGCACACATACACAATCACACACATACACAATCATGCACACACATACACCCACTCTCACATACACACACACACAGATGTACACAATCTCTCACTCACACATACACACACACACACATACACAATCACACACACACACACACGTACACAATCTCACACACACACACGTACACAATCTCACACATACACCCACTCACATGCACACACACACGTACACAATCACAAACACACATACACTCACTCAAATACACGCGCACACACACAATCACACACAGATGTACACAATCTCACACACGCACACGTACACAATCACACACACACGTACACAATCTCACATACACGTACACAATCTCACACACATACACACTCACACGCACACACACACGTACACAATCTCACACACACATACACAATCTCACACGTACACAATCTCACACACACATACACAATCACACACACACACATATACAATCACATACACACGTACACAATCACACACATGTACACAATCACACACATACACAATCACATACACACGTACACAATCACACACGTACACAATCACACACACGTACACAATCACACACGCATGTACATAATCACACACACACGTACACAATGACTCACACGTACACAA
Source organism: Carcharodon carcharias (assembly GCF_017639515.1). Taxonomy (NCBI): domain Eukaryota; kingdom Metazoa; phylum Chordata; class Chondrichthyes; order Lamniformes; family Lamnidae; genus Carcharodon; species Carcharodon carcharias. The sequence goes on from NC_054506.1 coordinate 2,089,404, forward strand.
TGACACACACACACGTACACAATGACACACACACATGTACACAATGACACACACACGTACACTGACACACACACACGTACACAATGACACACACACGTACACAATGACACACACACGTACACAATGACACACACACACACGTACACATTGACACACACACACGTACACAATGACACACACACACGTACACAATGACACACACACACGTACACAATGACACACACACGTACACTGACACACACACACGTACACAATGACACACACACGTACACAATGACACACACACACACGTACACAATGACACACACACACACGTACACAATGACACACACACACACGTACACAATGACACACACACACACGTACACAATGACACACACACACACGTACACAATCACACACACACACACATGTACACAATCACACACACACACGTACACAATGACACACACACATACACGTACACAATCACACACACACATACATACACAATCACACACACATGCACGTACACAACCACACGCACGTACGCAATCACACACACACAAATACACAATCACACACACACGCACACATACACAATCACACACATACACACACACACCCACTCTCACATACACACACACACAGATGTACACAATCTCTCACTCACACATACACACACACACACATACATAATCACACACACACACGTACACAATCTCACACACACACACGTACACAATCTCACACACACACGTACACAATCTCACACACACACGTACACAATCTCACACACACACGTACACAATGACACACACACACGTACACAATGACACACACACACGTACACAATGACACACACACACGTACACAATGACACACACACACATGTACACAATGACACACACACACGTACACAATGACACACACACGTACACAATCACACACACACATACGTACACAATCACACACACACAGATGTACACAATCTCTCACTCACACATACACACACACACATACACAATCACACACACACGTACAAAATCTCACACACACACGTACACAATCTCACACACACACACGTACACAATCTCACACACACACGTACACAATGACACACACACACGTACACAATCACACACACACACATGTACACAATCACACACACACACGTACACAATGACACACACACACACACGTACACAATCACACACACACATACATACACAATCACACACACATGCACGTACACAACCACACGCACGTACGCAATCACACACACACAAATACACAATCACACACACACGCACACATACACAATCACACACATACACACACACACCCACTCTCACATACACACACACACAGATGTACACAATCTCTCACTCACACATACACACACACACACATACATAATCACACACACACACACACGTACACAATCTCACACACACACACGTACACAATCTCACACACACACGTACACAATCTCACACACACACGTACACAATCTCACACACACACGTACACAATGACACACACACACGTACACAATGACACACACACACGTACACAATGACACACACACACGTACACAATGACACACACACACATGTACACAATGACACACACACACGTACACAATGACACACACACACGTACACAATGACACACACACACGTACACAATCACACACACACATACGTACACAATCACACACACACAGATGTACACAATCTCTCACTCACACATACACACACACACACACACATACACAATCACACACACACGTACAAAATCTCACACACACACGTACACAATCTCACACACACACACATACACAATCTCACACACACACACGTACACAATCTCACACACACACACGTACACAATCTCACACACACACACGTACACAATCTCACACACACACATACACAATGACACACACACGTACACAATGACACACACACACACACGTACACAATGACACACACACACACACGTACACAATGACACACACACACATACACAATGACACACACACGTACACAATGACACACACACACACGTACACAATCACACACACACATACGTACACAATCACACACACACACATGCACGTACACAACCACACGCACGTACACAATCACACACACATGCACGTACACAACCACACGCACGTACACAATCACACACACACGTACACAATCACACACACACATGTACACAATCACACACACACGTACACAATCACTCATACACACGTACACAGTCACACACACACACGTACACAATCACCCACACACGTATACAATCACCCACACACGTACACAATCACACACACACATGTACACAATCACACAGACACATGTACACAATCTCACACACCTACACAATCTCACACACACATGTACACAATCACACACACGTACACAATCACACACACACAGATGTACACAAACACACATGTACACAATCACACGTACAGACGTACACAATCTCACACACACTCACACGTACACACGCACACGTACACAATCTCACACACATACACACGCACACGCACACACACACACGTACACAATCTCACAGACACGTACACAATCTCACACATAAATACACAATCTCACACACGTACACAATCACACACACACGTACACAATCACGCACACGTACACAATCACACACACGCACATACACAATCACACACACGTACACAATCACACACACGTACACAATCACACACACGCACGTACACAATCATACACACACATGTACACAATCACACACACGTACACAATCATACACACATGTACACAATCACACACACGTACACAATCACACACACGTACACAATCACACACACATACACAATCACACACACACGTACACAATCACACACACACATACAAAATCACACACGTACACAATGACACACACACGTACACAATGACACACACACGTACACAATGACACACACACGTACACAATCACACACACACGTACACAATCACACACACACCTACACAATCTCACACACACCTACACAATCTCACACACACACACGTACACAATATCACACACACACACGTACACAATATCACACACACACACGTACACAATCTCACACACACACACGTACACAATCTCACACACACACGTACACAATGACACACACACGTACACAATGACACACACACGTACACAATGACACACACACACACGTACACAATGACACACACACACATACACAATGACACACACACACGTACACAATGACACACACACACACGTACACAATCACACACACACATACGTACACAATCACACACACACACACATGCACGTACACAACCACACGCACGTACACAATCACACACACATGCACGTACACAACCACACGCACGTACACAATCACACACACACGTACACAATCACACACACACACGTACACAATCACACACACACACGTACACAATCACTCATACACACGTACACAGTCACACACACACACGTACACAATCACCCACACACGTATACAATCACCCACACACGTACACAATCACACACACACATGTACACAATCACACACACACATGTACACAATCTCACACACCTACACAATCTCACACACACATGTACACAATCACACACACGTACACAATCACACACACACAGATGTACACAAACACACATGTACACAATCACACGTACAGACGTACACAATCTCACACACACTCACACGTACACACGCACACGTACACAATCTCACACACACACACATACACAATCTTACACACACGTACACAATCTCACACACATACACACTCACACGCACACACACACACGTACACAATCTCACAGACACGTACACAATCTCACACATAAATACACAATCTCACACACGTACACAATCACACACACGTACACAATCACGCACACGTACACAATCACACACACGCACATACACAATCACACACACGTACACAATCACACACACGTACACAATCACACACACGCACGTACACAATCATACACACACATGTACACAATCACACACACGTACACAATCATACACACATGTACACAATCACACACACGTACACAATCACACACACGTACACAATCACACACACATACACAATCACACACACACGTACACAATCACACACACACATACAAAATCACACACACGTACACAATGACACACACACGTACACAATGACACACACACGTACACAATGACACACACACGTACACAATCACACACACACGTACACAATCACACACACACGTACACAATCACACACACACCTACACAATCTCACACACACCTACACAATCTCACACACACACACGTACACAATATCACACACACACACGTACACAATATCACACACACACACGTACACAATCTCACACACACACACGTACACAATCACACACACACACGTACACAATCACACACCCACACGTACACGATCACATACACACACGTACACAATCACACACACACACACACACAGATGTACACAAACACACAGACACACACATGCACACAATCACACACAGACGTACACAATCTCACACACGCACACGTACACAATCACACACACACGTACACCATCTCACACACACGTACACCATCTCACACACACGTACACCATCTCACACACACGTACACAATCTCACACACACGTACACAATCTCACACACACGTACACAATCTCACACACACGTACACAATCTCACACACGTACACACTCACACACACGTTCACAATCTCACACACACGTACACAATCTCACACACACGTACACAATCTCACACACACGTACACAAACACACACACGTACACAATCACACACACACCCGTACACACATATACAGTCACATACACACGTACACAATCACACACACACGTACACAATCACACACACGTACACAATCACACACATGTACACAATCACACACACGTACACAATCACACACGCATGTGCATAATCACACACACACGTACACAATGACACACACACACACGTACACAATGACACACACACATACACAATCACACACACACACACGTACACAATCTCACACACACACGTACACAATGACACTCACACACACACGTACACAATGACACACACATACGTACACAATGACACACACACACATACACAATGACACACACACACGTACACAATGACACACACACACACGTACACAATGACACACACACATACGTACACAATCACACACACACATGCACGTACACAACCACCCGCACGTACACAATCACACACACACGTACACAATCACACACACACACGTACACAATCACACACACACGTACACAATCACTCATACACACGTACACAGTCACACACACATACGTACACAATCACCCACACACACGTACACAATCACCCACACACACGTACACAATCACTCACACACGTACACAATCACACACACACATGTACACAATCACACACACACACATACACAATCTCACACACGTACACAATCTCACACACACATGTACACAATCACACACACACGTACACAATCACACACACACGTACACAATCACACACACACACGTACACAATCACACACACACAGATGTACACAAACACACATGTACACAATCATACGTACAGACGTACACAATCTCACACACTCACACGTACACACACACACGTACACAATCTCACACACATACACACTCACACGCACACACACACACGTACACAATCTCACAGACACGTACACAATCTCACACATACATACACAATCTCACACACATGTACACAATCACACACACACGTACACAATCACGCACACGTACACAATCTCACACACGTACACAATCACACACGCGCACATAATCACACACGCACGTACACAATCATACACACACATGTACACAATCACACACACGTACACAATCATACACACACGTACACAATCACACACACGTACACAATCACACACACATACACAATCACACACACGTACACAATCACACACACACGTACACAATCACACACACACGTACACAATCACACACACACGTACACAATCACACACACACGTACACAATCACACACACACCTACACAATCACACACACACCTACACAATCTCATACACACACATGTACACAATATCACACACACACACGTACACAATCACACACACACAAGTACACAATCACACACCCACACATACACAATCACACACACACACGTACACAATCACACACACACACACACACACACACACACACAGATGTACACAAACACACAGACACACACATGCACACAATCACACACAGACGTACACAATCTCACACACGCACACGTACACAATCACACACACACGTACACCATCTCACACACACGTACACAATCTCACACACACGTACACAATCTCACACACACACACTCACACACACGTACACAATCTCACACACACGTACACAATCTCACACACACGTACACAATCTCACACACACGTACACAAACACACACACGTACACACATATACAGTCACATACACACGTACACAATCACACACACGTACACAATCACGCACACGTACACAATCACACACACGTACACAATCACACACACGTACACAATCACACGCATGTGCATAATCACACACACACGTACACAATGACACACACACACACGTACACAATGACACACACACGTACACAATCACACACACACACGTACACAATGACACACACACGTACACAATGACACACACACGTACACAATGACACACACACGTACACAATGACACACACACGTACACAATGACACACACACGTACACAATCACACACACACGTACACAATCACACACACCTACACAATCTCACACACACCTACACAATCTCACACACACACACGTACACAATATCACACACACACACGTACACAATATCACACACACACGTACACAATCTCACACACACACACGTACACAATCTCACACACACACACGTACACAATCTCACACACACACGTACACAATGACACACACACGTACACAATGACACACACACGTACACAATGACACACACACACATACACAATGACACACACACACGTACACAATGACACACACACACACGTACACAATCACACACACACATACGTACACAATCACACACACACACATGCACGTACACAACCACACGCACGTACACAATCACACACACATGCACGTACACAACCACACGCACGTACACAATCACACACACATGCACGTACACAACCACACGCACGTACACAATCACACACACACGTACACAATCACACACACACATGTACACAATCACACACACACACGTACACAATCACTCATACACACGTACACAGTCACACACACACACGTACACAATCACCCACACACGTATACAATCACCCACACACGTACACAATCACACACACACATGTACACCATCACACACACACATGTACACAATCTCACACACCTACACAATCTCACACACACATGTACACAATCACACACACGTACACAATCACACACACAGATGTACACAAACACACATGTACACAATCACACGTACAGACATACACAATCTCACACACTCACACGTACACACGCACACGTACACAATCTCACACACACGTACACAATGACACACACACACACGTACACAATCACACACACACATACGTACACAATCACACACACACAGATGTACACAAACACACATGTACACAATCACACGTACAGACATACACAATCTCACACACTCACACGTACACACGCACACGTACACAATCTCACACACACGTACACAATGACACACACACACACGTACACAATGACACACACACACACGTACACAATCACACACACACATACGTACACAATCACACACACACATGCACGTACACAACCACACGCACGTACACAATCACACACACATGCACGTACACAACCACACGCACGTACACAATCACACACACACGTACACAATCACACACACACATGTACACAATCACACACACACACGTATACAATCACTCATACACACGTACACAGTCACACACACACACGTATACAATCACCCACACACGTATACAATCACCCACACACGTACACAATCACACACACACATGTACACAATCACACACACACATGTACACAATCTCACACACCTACACAATCTCACACACACATGTACACAATCACACACACGTACACAATCACACACACACAGATGTACACAAACACACATGTACACAATCACACGTACAGACGTACACAATCTCACACACACTCACACGTACACACGCACACGTACACAATCTCACACACACACACATACACAATCTTACACACACGTACACAATCTCACACACATACACACGCACACGCACACACACACACGTACACAATCTCACAGACATACACACTCACACGCACACACACACACGTACACAATCTCACAGACACGTACACAATCTCACACATAAATACACAATCTCACACACGTACACAATCACACACACACGTACACAATCACGCACACGTACACAATCACACACACGCACATACACAATCACACACACGTACACAATCACACACACGTACACAATCACACACACGCACGTACACAATCATACACACACATGTACACAATCACACACACGTACACAATCATACACACATGTACACAATCACACACACGTACACAATCACACACACGTACACAATCACACACACATACACAATCAGACACACACGTACACAATCACACACACACATACAAAATCACACACGTACACAATGACACACACACGTACACAATGACACACACACGTACACAATGACACACACACGTACACAATCACACACACACGTACACAATCACACACACACCTACACAATCTCACACACACCTACACAATCTCACACACACACACGTACACAATATCACACACACACACGTACACAATATCACACACACACACGTACACAATCTCACACACACACACGTACACAATCTCACACACACACGTACACAATGACACACACACGTACACAATGACACACACACACACGTACACAATGACACACACACACATACACAATGACACACACACACGTACACAATGACACACACACACACGTACACAATCACACACACACATACGTACACAATCACACACACACACATGCACGTACACAACCACACGCACGTACACAATCACACACACATGCACGTACACAACCACACGCACGTACACAATCACACACACACGTACACAATCACACACACACATGTACACAATCACACACACACACGTACACAATCACTCATACACACGTACACAGTCACACACACACACGTACACAATCACCCACACACGTATACAATCACCCACACACGTACACAATCACACACACATGTACACAATCACACACACACATGTACACAATCTCACACACCTACACAATCTCACACACACATGTACACAATCACACACACGTACACAATCACACACACACAGATGTACACAAACACACATGTACACAATCACACGTACAGACGTACACAATCTCACACACACTCACACGTACACACGCACACGTACACAATCTCACACACACACACATACACAATCTTACACACACGTACACAATCACTCATACACACGTACACAGTCACACACACACACGTACACAATCACCCACACACGTATACAATCACCCACACACGTACACAATCACACACACACATGTACACAATCACACACACACATGTACACAATCTCACACACCTACACAATCTCACACACACATGTACACAATCACACACACGTACACAATCACACACACACAGATGTACACAAACACACATGTACACAATCACACGTACAGACATACACAATCTCACACACACTCACACGTACACACGCACACGTACACAATCTCACACACACACACATACACAATCTTACACACACGTACACAATCTCACACACATACACACTCACACGCACACACACACACGTACACAATCTCACAGACACGTACACAATCTCACACATAAATACACAATCTCACACACGTACACAATCACACACACACGTACACAATCACGCACACGTACACAATCACACACACGCACATACACAATCACACACACGTACACAATCACACACACGTACACAATCACACACACGCACGTACACAATCATACACACACATGTACACAATCACACACACGTACACAATCATACACACATGTACACAATCACACACACGTACACAATCACACACACGTACACAATCACACACACATACACAATCACACACACACGTACACAATCACACACACACATACAAAATCACACACACGTACACAATGACACACACACGTACACAATGACACACACACGTACACAATGACACACACACGTACACAATGACACACACACGTACACAATCACACACACACGTACACAATCACACACACACGTACACAATCACACACACACCTACACAATCTCACACACACCTACACAATCTCACACACACACACGTACACAATATCACACACACACACGTACACAATATCACACACACACACGTACACAATCTCACACACACACACGTACACAATCACACACACACACGTACACAATCACACACCCACACGTACACGATCACACACACACACGTACACAATCACACACACACACACAGATGTACACAAACACACAGACACACACATGCACACAATCACACACAGACGTACACAATCTCACACACGCACACGTACACAATCACACACACACGTACACCATCTCACACACACGTACACCATCTCACACACACGTACACAATCTCACACACACGTACACAATCTCACACACGTACACACTCACACACACGTTCACAATCTCACACACACGTACACAATCTCACACACACGTACACAAACACACACACGTACACAATCACACAATCACACCCGTACACACATATACAGTCACATACACACGTACACAATCACACACACGTACACAATCACACACACCTACACAATCTCACACACACCTACACAATCTCACACACACACACGTACACAATATCACACACACACACGTACACAATATCACACACACACGTACACAATCTCACACACACACACGTACACAATCTCACACACACACACGTACACAATCTCACACACACACGTACACAATGACACACACACGTACACAATGACACACACACGTACACAATGACACACACACACATACACAATGACACACACACAGGTACACAATGACACACACACACACGTACACAATCACACACACACATACGTACACAATCACACACACACACATGCACGTACACAACCACACGCACGTACACAATCACACACACATGCACGTACACAACCACACGCACGTACACAATCACACACACATGCACGTACACAACCACACGCACGTACACAATCACACACACACGTACACAATCACACACACACATGTACACAATCACACACACACACGTACACAATCACTCATACACACGTACACAGTCACACACACACACGTACACAATCACCCACACACGTATACAATCACCCACACACGTACACAATCACACACACACATGTACACAATCACACACACACATGTACACAATCTCACACACCTACACAATCTCACACACACATGTACACAATCACACACACGTACACAATCACACACACAGATGTACACAAACACACATGTACACAATCACACGTACAGACATACACAATCTCACACACTCACACGTACACACGCACACGTACACAATCTCACACACACGTACACAATGACACACACACACACGTACACAATGACACACACACACACGTACACAATCACACACACACATACGTACACAATCACACACACACAGATGTACACAAACACACATGTACACAATCACACGTACAGACATACACAATCTCACACACTCACACGTACACACGCACACGTACACAATCTCACACACACGTACACAATGACACACACACACACGTACACAATGACACACACACACACGTACACAATCACACACACATGCACGTACACAACCACACGCACGTACACAATCACACACACACGTACACAATCACACACACACATGTACACAATCACACACACACACGTATACAATCACTCATACACACGTACACAGTCACACACACACACGTACACAATCACCCACACACGTATACAATCACCCACACACGTACACAATCACACACACACATGTACACAATCACACACACACATGTACACAATCTCACACACCTACACAATCTCACACACACATGTACACAATCACACACACGTACACAATCACACACACACAGATGTACACAAACACACATGTACACAATCACACGTACAGACGTACACAATCTCACACACACTCACACGTACACACGCACACGTACACAATCTCACACACACACACATACACAATCTTACACACACGTACACAATCTCACACACATACACACGCACACGCACACACACACACGTACACAATCTCACAGACACGTACACAATCTCACACATAAATACACAATCTCACACACGTACACAATCACACACACACGTACACAATCACGCACACGTACACAATCACACACACGCACATACACAATCACACACACGTACACAATCACACACACGTACACAATCACACACACGCACGTACACAATCATACACACACATGTACACAATCACACACACGTACACAATCATACACACATGTACACAATCACACACACGTACACAATCACACACACGTACACAATCACACACACATACACAATCAGACACACACGTACACAATCACACACAGACATACAAAATCACACACGTACACAATGACACACACACGTACACAATCACACACACACGTACACAATCACACACACACCTACACAATCTCACACACACCTACACAATCTCACACACACACACGTACACAATATCACACACACACACGTACACAATATCACACACACACACGTACACAATATCACACACACACACGTACACAATCTCACACACACACACGTACACAATCTCACACACACACGTACACAATGACACACACACGTACACAATGACACACACACACACGTACACAATGACACACACACACATACACAATGACACACACACACGTACACAATGACACACACACACACGTACACAATCACACACACACATACGTACACAATCACACACACACACATGCACTTACACAACCACACGCACGTACACAATCACACACACATGCACGTACACAACCACACGCACGTACACAATCACACACACACGTACACAATCACACACACACATGTACACAATCACACACACACACGTACACAATCACTCATACACACGTACACAGTCACACACACACACGTACACAATCACCCACACACGTATACAATCACCCACACACGTACACAATCACACACACATGTACACAATCACACACACACATGTACACAATCTCACACACCTACACAATCTCACACACACATGTACACAATCACACACACGTACACAATCACACACACACAGATGTACACAAACACACATGTACACAATCACACGTACAGACGTACACAATCTCACACACACTCACACGTACACACGCACACGTACACAATCTCACACACACACACATACACAATCTTACACACACGTACACAATCACTCATACACACGTACACAGTCACACACACACACGTACACAATCACCCACACACGTATACAATCACCCACACACGTACACAATCACACACACACATGTACACAATCACACACACACATGTACACAATCTCACACACCTACACAATCTCACACACACATGTACACAATCACACACACGTACACAATCACACACACACAGATGTACACAAACACACATGTACACAATCACACGTACAGACATACACAATCTCACACACACTCACACGTACACACGCACACGTACACAATCTCACACACACACACATACACAATCTTACACACACGTACACAATCTCACACACATACACACTCACACGCACACACACACACGTACACAATCTCACAGACACGTACACAATATCACACATAAATACACAATCTCACACACGTACACAATCACACACACACGTACACAATCACGCACACGTACACAATCACACACACGCACATACACAATCACACACACGTACACAATCACACACACGTACACAATCACACACACGCACGTACACAATCATACACACACATGTACACAATCACACACACGTACACAATCATACACACATGTACACAATCACACACACGTACACAATCACACACACGTACACAATCACACACACATACACAATCACACACACACGTACACAATCACACACACACATACAAAATCACACACACGTACACAATGACACACACACGTACACAATGACACACACACGTACACAATGACACACACACGTACACAATGACACACACACGTACACAATCACACACACACGTACACAATCACACACACACGTACACAATCACACACACACCTACACAATCTCACACACACCTACACAATCTCACACACACACACGTACACAATATCACACACACACACGTACACAATATCACACACACACACGTACACAATCTCACACACACACACGTACACAATCACACACACACACGTACACAATCACACACCCACACGTACACGATCACACACACACACGTACACAATCACACACACACACACAGATGTACACAAACACACAGACACACACATGCACACAATCACACACAGACGTACACAATCTCACACACGCACACGTACACAATCACACACACACGTACACCATCTCACACACACGTACACCATCTCACACACACGTACACAATCTCACACACACGTACACAATCTCACACACACGTACACAATCTCACACACACGTACACAATCTCACACACACGTACACAATCTCACACACGTACACACTCACACACACGTTCACAATCTCACACACACGTACACAATCTCACACACACGTACACAAACACACACACGTACACAATCACACACACACCCGTACACACATATACAGTCACATACACACGTACACAATCACACACACGTACACAATCACACACACGTACACAATCACACACATGTACACAATCACACACACGTACACAATCACACACGCATGTGCATAATCACACACACACGTACACAATGACACACACACACACGTACACAATGACACACACACATACACAATCACACACACACACACGTACACAATCTCACACACACACGTACACAATGACACTCACACACACACGTACACAATGACACACACACACGTACACAATGACACACACACACATACACAATGACACACACACACGTACACAATGACACACACACACACGTACACAATCACACACACACATACGTACACAATCACACACACACATGCACGTACACAACCACCCGCACGTACACAATCACACACACACGTACACAATCACACACACACACGTACACAATCACACACACACGTACACAATCACTCATACACACGTACACAGTCACACACACATACGTACACAATCACCCACACACACGTACACAATCACCCGCACACACGTACACAATCACTCACACACGTACACAATCACACACACACATGTACACAATCACACACACACATACACAATCTCACACACGTACACAATCTCACACACACATGTACACAATCACACACACACGTACACAATCACACACACACGTACACAATCACACACACACACGTACACAATCACACACACACAGATGTACACAAACACACATGTACACAATCATACGTACAGACGTACACAATCTCACACACTCACACGTACACACACACACGTACACAATCTCACACACATACACACTCACACGCACACACACACACGTACACAATCTCACAGACACGTACACAATCTCACACATACATACACAATCTCACACACATGTACACAATCACACACACACGTACACAATCACGCACACGTACACAATCTCACACACGTACACAATCACACACGCGCACATAATCACACACGCACGTACACAATCATACACACACATGTACACAATCACACACACGTACACAATCATACACACACGTACACAATCACACACACGTACACAATCACACACACATACACAATCACACACACGTACACAATCACACACACACGTACACAATCACACACACACGTACACAATCACACACACACACGTACACAATCACACACACACCTACACAATCACACACACACCTACACAATCTCATACACACACATGTACACAATATCACACACACACACGTACACAATCACACACACACAAGTACACAATCACACACCCACACATACACAATCACACACACACACGTACACAATCACACACACACACACACACACACACACACACACACAGATGTACACAAACACACAGACACACACATGCACACAATCACACACAGACGTACACAATCTCACACACGCACACGTACACAATCACACACACACGTACACCATCTCACACACACGTACACAATCTCACACACACGTACACAATCTCACACACACACACTCACACACACGTACACAATCTCACACACACGTACACAATCTCACACACACGTACACAATCTCACACACACGTACACAAACACACACACGTACACACATATACAGTCACATACACACGTACACAATCACACACACGTACACAATCACGCACACGTACACAATCACACACACGTACACAATCACACACACGTACACAATCACACGCATGTGCATAATCACACACACACGTACACAATGACACACACACACACGTACACAATGACACACACACGTACACAATCACACACACACACGTACACAATGACACACACACGTACACAATGACACACACACGTACACAATCACACACACACGTACACAATCACACACACACGTACACAATCACACACACACGTACACAATCACACACACCTACACAATCTCACACACACCTACACAATCTCACACACACACACGTACACAATATCACACACACACACGTACACAATATCACACACACACGTACACAATCTCACACACACACACGTACACAATCTCACACACACACGTACACAATGACACACACACGTACACAATGACACACACACGTACACAATGACACACACACACATACACAATGACACACACACACGTACACAATGACACACACACACACACGTACACAATCACACACACACATACGTACACAATCACACACACACACATGCACGTACACAACCACACGCACGTACACAATCACACACACATGCACGTACACAACCACACGCACGTACACAATCACACACACACGTACACAATCACACACACACATGTACACAATCACACACACACACGTACACAATCACTCATACACACGTACACAGTCACACACACACACGTACACAATCACCCACACACGTATACAATCACCCACACACGTACACAATCACACACACACATGTACACAATCACACACACACATGTACACAATCTCACACACCTACACAATCTCACACACACATGTACACAATCACACACACGTACACAATCACACACACACAGATGTACACAAACACACATGTACACAATCACACGTACAGACATACACAATCTCACACACACTCACACGTACACACGCACACGTACACAATCTCACACACACACACATACACAATCTTACACACACGTACACAATCTCACACACATACACACTCACACGCACACACACACACGTACACAATCTCACAGACACGTACACAATCTCACACATAAATACACAATCTCACACACGTACACAATCACACACACACGTACACAATCACGCACACGTACACAATCACACACACGCACATACACAATCACACACACGTACACAATCACACACACGTACACAATCACACACACGCACGTACACAATCATACACACACATGTACACAATCACACACACGTACACAATCATACACACATGTACACAATCACACACACGTACACAATCACACACACGTACACAATCACACACACATACACAATCACACACACACGTACACAATCACACACACACATACAAAATCACACACACGTACACAATGACACACACACGTACACAATGACACACACACGTACACAATGACACACACACGTACACAATCACACACACACGTACACAATCACACACACACGTACACAATCACACACACACCTACACAATCTCACACACACCTACACAATCTCACACACACACACGTACACAATATCACACACACACACGTACACAATATCACACACACACACGTACACAATCTCACACACACACACGTACACAATCACACACACACACGTACACAATCACACACCCACACGTACACGATCACACACACACACGTACACAATCACACACACACACACACACAGATGTACACAAACACACAGACACACACATGCACACAATCACACACAGACGTACACAATCTCACACACGCACACGTACACAATCACACACACACGTACACCATCTCACACACACGTACACCATCTCACACACACGTACACAATCTCACACACACGTACACAATCTCACACACACGTACACAATCTCACACACACGTACACAATCTCACACACACGTACACAATCTCACACACACGTACACAATCTCACACACGTACACACTCACACACACGTTCACAATCTCACACACACGTTCACAATCTCACACACACGTTCACAATCTCACACACACGTACACAATCTCACACACACGTACACAATCTCACACACACGTACACAAACACACACACGTACACAATCACACACACACCCGTACACACATATACAGTCACATACACACGTACACAATCACACACACGTACACAATCACACACACGTACACAATCACACACATGT
Organism: Carcharodon carcharias; assembly: GCF_017639515.1. NCBI lineage: Eukaryota > Metazoa > Chordata > Chondrichthyes > Lamniformes > Lamnidae > Carcharodon > Carcharodon carcharias. The sequence goes on from NC_054506.1 coordinate 2,108,526, forward strand.
ACACAATCACACACACGTACACAATCACACACGCATGTGCATAATCACACACACACGTACACAATGACACACACACACACGTACACAATGACACACACACATACACAATCACACACACACACACGTACACAATCTCACACACACACGTACACAATGACACTCACACACACACGTACACAATGACACACACACACGTACACAATGACACACACACACATACACAATGACACACACACACGTACACAATGACACACACACACACGTACACAATCACACACACACATACGTACACAATCACACACACACATGCACGTACACAACCACCCGCACGTACACAATCACACACACACGTACACAATCACACACACACACGTACACAATCACACACACACGTACACAATCACTCATACACACGTACACAGTCACACACACATACGTACACAATCACCCACACACACGTACACAATCACCCACACACACGTACACAATCACTCACACACGTACACAATCACACACACACATGTACACAATCACACACACACATACACAATCTCACACACGTACACAATCTCACACACACATGTACACAATCACACACACAGGTACACAATCACACACACATGTACACAATCACACACACACACGTACACAATCACACACACACAGATGTACACAAACACACATGTACACAATCATACGTACAGACGTACACAATCTCACACACTCACACGTACACACACACACGTACACAATCTCACACACATACACACTCACACGCACACACACACACGTACACAATCTCACAGACACGTACACAATCTCACACATACATACACAATCTCACACACATGTACACAATCACACACACACGTACACAATCACGCACACGTACACAATCTCACACACGTACACAATCACTCATACACACGTACACAGTCACACACACACACGTACACAATCACCCACACACGTATACAATCACCCACACACGTACACAATCACACACACACATGTACACAATCACACACACACATGTACACAATCTCACACACCTACACAATCTCACACACACATGTACACAATCACACACACGTACACAATCACACACACACAGATGTACACAAACACACATGTACACAATCACACGTACAGACATACACAATCTCACACACACTCACACGTACACACGCACACGTACACAATCTCACACACACACACATACACAATCTTACACACACGTACACAATCTCACACACATACACACTCACACGCACACACACACACGTACACAATCTCACAGACACGTACACAATCTCACACATAAATACACAATCTCACACACGTACACAATCACACACACACGTACACAATCACGCACACGTACACAATCACACACACGCACATACACAATCACACACACGTACACAATCACACACACGTACACAATCACACACACGCACGTACACAATCATACACACACATGTACACAATCACACACACGTACACAATCATACACACATGTACACAATCACACACACGTACACAATCACACACACGTACACAATCACACACACATACACAATCACACACACACGTACACAATCACACACACACATACAAAATCACACACACGTACACAATGACACACACACGTACACAATGACACACTCACGTACACAATGACACACACACGTACACAATGACACACACACGTACACAATCACACACACACGTACACAATCACACACACACCTACACAATCTCACACACACCTACACAATCTCACACACACCTACACAATCTCACACACACACACGTACACAATATCACACACACACACGTACACAATATCACACACACACACGTACACAATCTCACACACACACACGTACACAATCACACACACACACGTACACAATCACACACCCACACGTACACGATCACACACACACACGTACACAATCACACACACACACACACACAGATGTACACAAACACACAGACACACACATGCACACAATCACACACAGACGTACACAATCTCACACACGCACACGTACACAGTCACACACACACGTACACCATCTCACACACACGTACACCATCTCACACACACGTACACAATCTCACACACACGTACACAATCTCACACACACGTACACAATCTCACACACACGTACACAATCTCACACACACGTACACAATCTCACACACGTACACACTCACACACACGTTCACAATCTCACACACACGTTCACAATCTCACACACACGTTCACAATCTCACACACACGTACACAATCTCACACACACGTACACAATCTCACACACACGTACACAAACACACACACGTACACAATCACACACACACCCGTACACACATATACAGTCACATACACACGTACACAATCACACACACGTACACAATCACACACACGTACACAATCACACACATGTACACAATCACACACACGTACACAATCACACACGCATGTGCATAATCACACACACACGTACACAATGACACACACACACACGTACACAATGACACACACACATACACAATCACACACACACACACGTACACAATCTCACACACACACGTACACAATGACACTCACACACACACGTACACAATGACACACACACACGTACACAATGACACACACACACATACACAATGACACACACACACGTACACAATGACACACACACACACGTACACAATCACACACACACATACGTACACAATCACACACACACATGCACGTACACAACCACCCGCACGTACACAATCACACACACACGTACACAATCACACACACACACGTACACAATCACACACACACGTACACAATCACTCATACACACGTACACAGTCACACACATATACGTACACAATCACCCACACACACGTACACAATCACCCACACACACGTACACAATCACTCACACACGTACACAATCACACACACACATGTACACAATCACACACACACATACACAATCTCACACACGTACACAATCTCACACACACATGTACACAATCACACACACACGTACACAATCACACACACATGTACACAATCACACACACACACGTACACAATCACACACACACAGATGTACACAAACACACATGTACACAATCATACGTACAGACGTACACAATCTCACACACTCACACGTACACACACACACGTACACAATCTCACACACATACACACTCACACGCACACACACACACACGTACACAATCTCACAGACACGTACACAATCTCACACATACATACACAATCTCACACACATGTACACAATCACACACACACGTACACAATCACGCACACGTACACAATCTCACACACGTACACAATCACACACGCGCACATAATCACACACGTACGTACACAATCATACACACACATGTACACAATCACACACACGTACACAATCACACACACACGTACACAATCACACACACACGTACACAATCACACACACACGTACACAATCACACACACACGTACACAATCACACACACACCTACACAATCACACACACACCTACACAATCTCATACACACACATGTACACAATATCACACACACACACGTACACAATCACACACACACAAGTACACAATCACACACCCACACATACACAATCACACACACACACGTACACAATCACACACACACACACACACACACACAGCTGTACACAAACACACAGACACACACATGCACACAATCACACACAGACGTACACAATCTCACACACGCACACGTACACAATCACACACACACGTACACCATCTCACACACACGTACACAATCTCACACACACGTACACAATCTCACACACATACACACTCACACACACGTACACAATCTCACACACACGTACACAATCTCACACACACGTACACAATCTCACACACACGTACACAAACACACACACGTACACACATATACAGTCACATACACACGTACACAATCACACACACGTACACAATCACGCACACGTACACAATCACACACACGTACACAATCACACACACGTACACAATCACACACATGTGCATAATCACACACACACGTACACAATGACACACACACACACGTACACAATGACACACACACGTACACAATCACACACACACATGTACACAATTACACACACACGTACACAATGACACACACACACACGTACACAATGACACACACACACATACGTACACAATCACACACACATGCACATACACAACCACACGCATGTACACAATCACACACAGATGCACAAATACACAATCACACACATGCGCACACTCACGCACACATACACAATCACACACGCACGCATACACAATCACACACATACACAATCAGGCACACACATACACCCACTCTCACATACACACACACACAGATGTACACAATCTCTCACTCACACATACACACACACACATACACAATCACACACACACACACACACACACACGTACAAAATCTCACACACACACGTACACAATCACAAACACACATACACTCACTCAAATACACGCGCACACACACAATCACACACAGATGTACACAATCTCACACACGCACACGTACACAATCACACACACACGTACACAATCTCACATACACGTACACAATCTCACACACATACACACTCACACGCACACACACGTACACAATCTCACACACACGTACACAATCTCACACGTACACAATCTCACACACACGTACACAATCACACACACACACATATACAATCACGTACACACGTACACAATCACACACATGTACACAATTACACACATACACAATCACATACACACGTACACAATCACACACGTACACAATCACACACGCATGTACATAATCACACACACACGTACACAATCACACACACGTACACAATGACTCACACGTACACAATGACTCACACGTACACAATGACACACATACACGTACACAATGACACACACACACACGTACACAATGACACACACACACGTACACAATGACACACACACACGTACACAATGACACACACACGTACACAATGACACACACACACGTACACAATGACACACACACACACGTACACAATGACACATACACACACGTACACAATCTCACACACACACACGTACACAATCACACACACACACGTACACAATCACACACCCACACGTACACGATCACACACACACACGTACACAATCACACACCCACACACACACAGATGTACACAAACACACGTACACAATCACACACACACACACACACAGATGTACACAAACACACAGACACACACATGCACACAATCACACACACACGTACACCATCTCACACACACGTACACCATCTCACACACACGTACACCATCTCACACACACGTACACAATCTCACACACACGTACACAATCTCACACACACGTACACAATCTCACACACACGTACACAATCTCACACACACGTACACAATCTCACACACGTACACACTCACACACACGTTCACAATCTCACACACACGTTCACAATCTCACACACACGTTCACAATCTCACACACACGTACACAATCTCACACACACGTACACAATCTCACACACACGTACACAAACACACACACGTACACAATCACACACACACCCGTACACACATATACAGTCACATACACACGTACACAATCACACACACGTACACAATCACACACACGTACACAATCACACACATGTACACAATCACACACACGTACACAATCACACACGCATGTGCATAATCACACACACACGTACACAATGATACACACACACACGTACACAATGACACACACACATACACAATCACACACACACACACGTACACAATCTCACACACACACGTACACAATGACACTCACACACACACGTACACAATGACACACACACACGTACACAATGACACACACACACATACACAATGACACACACACACGTACACAATGACACACACACACACGTACACAATCACACACACACATACGTACACAATCACACACACACATGCACGTACACAACCACCCGCACGTACACAATCACACACACACGTACACAATCACACACACACACGTACACAATCACACACACACGTACACAATCACTCATACACACGTACACAGTCACACACACATACGTACACAATCACCCACACACACGTACACAATCACCCACACACACGTACACAATCACTCACACACGTACACAATCACACACACACATGTACACAATCACACACACACATACACAATCTCACACATGTACACAATCTCACACACACATGTACACAATCACACACACAGGTACACAATCACACACACATGTACACAATCACACACACACACGTACACAATCACACACACACAGATGTACACAAACACACATGTACACAATCATACGTACAGACGTACACAATCTCACACACTCACACGTACACACACACACGTACACAATCTCACACACATACACACTCACACGCACACACACACACGTACACAATCTCACAGACACGTACACAATCTCACACATACATACACAATCTCACACACATGTACACAATCACACACACACGTACACAATCACGCACACGTACACAATCTCACACACGTACACAATCACTCATACACACGTACACAGTCACACACACACACGTACACAATCACCCACACACGTATACAATCACCCACACACGTACACAATCACACACACACATGTACACAATCACACACACACATGTACACAATCTCACACACCTACACAATCTCACACACACATGTACACAATCACACACACGTACACAATCACACACACACAGATGTACACAAACACACATGTACACAATCACACGTACAGACATACACAATCTCACACACACTCACACGTACACACGCACACGTACACAATCTCACACACACACACATACACAATCTTACACACACGTACACAATCTCACACACATACACACTCACACGCACACACACACACGTACACAATCTCACAGACACGTACACAATCTCACACATAAATACACAATCTCACACACGTACACAATCACACACACACGTACACAATCACGCACACGTACACAATCACACACACGCACATACACAATCACACACACGTACACAATCACACACACGTACACAATCACACACACGCACGTACACAATCATACACACACATGTACACAATCACACACACGTACACAATCATACACACATGTACACAATCACACACACGTACACAATCACACACACGTACACAATCACACACACATACACAATCACACACACACGTACACAATCACACACACACATACAAAATCACACACACGTACACAATGACACACACACGTACACAATGACACACACACGTACACAATGACACACACACGTACACAATGACACACACACGTACACAATCACACACACACGTACACAATCACACACACACCTACACAATCTCACACACACCTACACAATCTCACACACACCTACACTATCTCACACACACACACGTACACACTATCACACACACACACGTACACAATATCACACACACACACGTACACAATCTCACACACACACACGTACACAATCACACACACACACGTACACAATCACACACCCACACGTACACGATCACACACACACACGTACACAATCACACACACACACACACACAGATGTACACAAACACACAGACACACACATGCACACAATCACACACAGACGTACACAATCTCACACACGCACACGTACACAGTCACACACACACGTACACCATCTCACACACACGTACACCATCTCACACACACGTACACAATCTCACACACACGTACACAATCTCACACACACGTACACAATCTCACACACACGTACACAATCTCACACACGTACACACTCACACACACGTTCACAATCTCACACACACGTTCACAATCTCACACACACGTTCACAATCTCACACACACGTACACAATCTCACACACACGTACACAATCTCACACACACGTACACAAACACACACACGTACACAATCACACACACACCCGTACACACATATACAGTCACATACACACTTACACAATCACACACACGTACACAATCACACACACGTACACAATCACACACATGTACACAATCACACACACGTACACAATCACACACGCATGTGCATAATCACACACACACGTACACAATGACACACACACACACGTACACAATGACACACACACATACACAATCACACACACACACACGTACACAATCTCACACACACACGTACACAATGACACTCACACACACACGTACACAATGACACACACACACGTACACAATGACACACACACACATACACAATGACACACACACACGTACACAATGACACACACACACACGTACACAATCACACACACACATACGTACACAATCACACACACACATGCACGTACACAACCACCCGCACGTACACAATCACACACACACGTACACAATCACACACACACACGTACACAATCACACACACACGTACACAATCACTCATACACACGTACACAGTCACACACACATACGTACACAATCACCCACACACACGTACACAATCACCCACACACACGTACACAATCACTCACACACGTACACAATCACACACACACATGTACACAATCACACACACACATACACAATCTCACACACGTACACAATCTCACACACACATGTACACAATCACACACACACGTACACAATCACACACACATGTACACAATCACACACACACACGTACACAATCACACACACACAGATGTACACAAACACACATGTACACAATCATACGTACAGACGTACACAATCTCACACACTCACACGTACACACACACACGTACACAATCTCACACACATACACACTCACACGCACACACACACACACGTACACAATCTCACAGACACGTACACAATCTCACACATACATACACAATCTCACACACATGTACACAATCACACACACACGTACACAATCACGCACACGTACACAATCTCACACACGTACACAATCACACACGCGCACATAATCACACACGTACGTACACAATCATACACACACATGTACACAATCACACACACGTACACAATCACACACACACGTACACAATCACACACACACGTATACAATCACACACACACGTACACAATCACACACACACGTACACAATCACACACACACCTACACAATCACACACACACCTACACAATCTCATACACACACATGTACACAATATCACACACACACACGTACACAATCACACACACACAAGTACACAATCACACACCCACACATACACAATCACACACACACACGTACACAATCACACACACACACACACACACACACAGCTGTACACAAACACACAGACACACACATGCACACAATCACACACAGACGTACACAATCTCACACACGCACACGTACACAATCACACACACACGTACACCATCTCACACACACGTACACAATCTCACACACACGTACACAATCTCACACACATACACACTCACACACACGTACACAATCTCACACACACGTACACAATCTCACACACACGTACACAATCTCACACACACGTACACAAACACACACACGTACACACATATACAGTCACATACACACGTACACAATCACACACACGTACACAATCACGCACACGTACACAATCACACACACGTACACAATCACACACACGTACACAATCACACACATGTGCATAATCACACACACACGTACACAATGACACACACACACACGTACACAATGACACACACACGTACACAATCACACACACACATGTACACAATTACACACACACGTACACAATGACACACACACACACGTACACAATGACACACACACACATACGTACACAATCACACACACATGCACATACACAACCACACGCATGTACACAATCACACACAGATGCACAAATACACAATCACACACATGCGCACACTCACGCACACATACACAATCACACACGCACGCATACACAATCACACACATACACAATCATGCACACACATACACCCACTCTCACATACACACACACACAGATGTACACAATCTCTCACTCACACATACACACACACACATACACAATCACACACACACACACACACACACACGTACAAAATCTCACACACACACGTACACAATCACAAACACACATACACTCACTCAAATACACGCGCACACACACAATCACACACAGATGTACACAATCTCACACACGCACACGTACACAATCACACACACACGTACACAATCTCACATACACGTACACAATCTCACACACATACACACTCACACGCACACACACGTACACAATCTCACACACACGTACACAATCTCACACGTACACAATCTCACACACACGTACACAATCACACACACACACATATACAATCACGTACACACGTACACAATCACACACATGTACACAATTACACACATACACAATCACATACACACGTACACAATCACACACGTACACAATCACACACGCATGTACATAATCACACACACACGTACACAATCACACACACGTACACAATGACTCACACGTACACAATGACTCACACGTACACAATGACACACATACACGTACACAATGACACACACACACGTACACAATGACACACACACACGTACACAATGACACACACACACGTACACAATGACACACACACGTACACAATGACACACACACACGTACACAATGACACACACACACACGTACACAATGACACATACACACACGTACACAATCACACACACACACACGTACACAATCACACACACACACACGTACACAATCACACACACATACGTACACAATCACACACACATGCACGTACACAACCACACGCACGTACACAATCACGCACACACAAATACACAATCACACACACACGCACACTCACACGCACACATACACAATCACACACACGCACACATACACAATCACACACACGCACACATACACAATCACACACACGCACACATACACAATCACACACATACACAATCATGCACGCACACACCCACTCTCACATACACACACACACAGATGTACACAATCTCTCACTCACACATACACACACACACATACACAATCACACACACACACACACGTACACAATCTCACACACACACACGTACACAATCTCACACACACACACGTACACAATCTCACACACACACGTACACAATCACACACACACACGTACACAATCTCACACACACACGTACACAATCACACACACACACACGTACACAATCACACACACACACACGTACACAATCACACACACACACGTACACAATGACACACACACACGTACACAATGACACACACACACACACGTACACAATGACACACACACACACATGTACACAATGACACACACACACGTACACTGACACACACACACGTACACAATCACACACACACATACGTACACAATCACACACACATGCACGTACACAACCACACGCACGTACACTATCACACACACACACAAATACACAATCACACACACACACACATACACAATCACACATACACAATCACACACACGCACACATACACAATCACACACATACACAATCACGCACACACATACACCCACTCTCACATACACGCGCACACAGATGTACACAATCTCTCACTCACACATACACACACACACATACACAACCACACACACACACACGTACAAAATCTCTCACACACACACGTACAAAATCTCACACACACACGTACACAATCTCACACACACACGTACACAATCTCACACACACGTACACAATCTCACACACACACGTACACAATCTCACACACATACACCCACTCACATGCACGCACACACGTACACAATCACAAACACACATACACTCACAAATACACGCGCGCACACACACACACTTACACAATCGCAAACACACATACACTCACTCAAATACATGCGTGCGCACACACACGTACACAATCTCACACACGTACACAATCACACACACGTACACAAACACGCACACACATGTACCCAATCACACATACACAACCACATGCACGTACACAATCACACACACATGCACAAATACACAATCACACACACACAAAGACCCACTCACACGCACACACACACAGACAGACACGTACACAATCACTCACACGAACGCACACACACAGATGTTCACAAACACACACAATCACACAATTTCTCACACACGCGCACGTACACAATCACACACATGTACACAATCACACACACATGTACACAATCACACACACTCACACACACATACACAATCACACACAGACATACATACACAATCACACACACACCCACTCACACACACACACACATACACAATCACTCACATGAACGCACACACACAGATGTACACAAACACACAGACTCACACACACGCACACAATCACACACACAGATGTACACAATCTCACACACGCACACGCACACAATCACACACACACACACGTACACAATCTCACACATACACAATCACACACACGTACACAATCTCACACACATACACAATCACACACACGCATACACTCACTCAAATACACATGCACACACACATGTACACAATCACACACACGTACACAATCACACACACATGTACACAATCACACACACACATATGAATGCACACATACACAATCACACACATACACCCACTCACACGCACACATTCTCACGCACACTCACACGCACCCTCGCACACATGCACACATACACTATCACACACATACACCCACTCACACGCACACATTCTCACACACACTCACACGCACCCTCGCACACATGCACACATACACAATCTCACACACACACGTATACAATCACATGCACACACACATACACAATCACACGCACACACACATACACAATCACACGCACACACACATACACAATCACACGCACACACACATACACAATCACACACACACATATACACAATCACACACACGTACACAATCACGCACACACGTACACAATCACACACACACATATACACAATCACACACACGTACACAATCACGCACACACGTACACAATCGCACACAAACGCACACACGTACACAATCACACACCACGTACACAATCACACACACATGCACGTACCCAACCACACACACGCACAAATACACAATCACAAGCACACATACACAATCACACACATACACAATCACACACACATACACCCACTCACATGCACACACACATACGTACACAATCACACACGTACACAATCACACACGTACACAATCACACACACGTACACAATAACACACACGTACACAATAACACACACGTACACAATAACGCACACATGTACACAATCACACACACACACACGAACGCACACATACACAATCACACACATACACCCACTCGCACGCACACACGCGTACACAATCTCACACACTCACACGCACCCTCACACACATGCACACATACACAATCTCACACACACACACACGTACACAATCTCACACACATACACAATCACACACACGTACACCCACTCACACGCACGCACACACACACGTACACAATCACACACACACATACTCAAATACATGCGCACACACACGTACACAATCACACACACGTACACAATCACACACACACATACCCCACTCGCACGCACACACACGAACACAATCTCACACACACGCACACATACACAATCACACACATACACCCACTCCCATGCACACACACACGTACACAATCTCACACACATACACTCACACACACACACTCACATGCGCGCGCGCACACACACACACACACACACACACGTACACAATCACACACACAAACACGGATTTTAACGGTGGGATAAAACAGTTCAATAGCACCAGTTCTGCAGTACACGGTTCGACAGGTTGACTTTGACTGATCAAGTTCCGTTCAGTTCTTGTTGATGACGCGAGGTGGTCTTCCAGCATTTTCCGCGTTTAGTTCACTGGTTGAACACTTGCCTTTCAATGTCTCTAACAGTGATTTTTCCCCATTGCCTCTTGATAGGGGTTTTCATAGAGAGAGAGAGAGCAGGTTATAGAGAGATGAGAAGAAAAAAAGCCAGCTAGCTACTATTGTGGAATGACTGGAATCTTCCACACACGGGGAGGAAGAGGTTTTAGGTCCTAGCTGGTAGCTATTCAGCTGCACTGATCTCGCACAAAACACCAATCACCTGGGTCAGGAGCCAATTAAAATATCACTGCCAGGGCAGCAACCTTAGTCCAGGGCTCGCTTCCCCGCACCATCCTGCCTGCCATGGCACAGTTGGTTCCAGGACTGCAACGTGGGACACATCTCTCATCCCGTTCCAGTGGACACGTCTCTGAAACTGCAGCCAACCCAGCTGCTGACAGAAAACAAGGCGACACCTTCCCTGCGCCCGCATTCCCGGTTCCTCCAGCCCCTCTGACGTTTCAGTGAGATACCGACCCTCATTCTCCTGGGCGGCAAGGTTAGGGGGTGTAGGGCAGGGGGAGTGGGACCAGGTGGAACCCCCTCCCAGAGAGCCAGTGCAGACCCGATGGGCTGGAGAGACTCCTTCTGCCCTGTAAAGATGCTGTCGTTCGGATGGAGATGGTGATTGATCAAACTCAGCAATATATTTCCGGCTTATTCCCCTTTCACGATATGTGGTTGTCCCTGACTGGGTCTAGCATTTATTACCCGTCCCTAAATGCCCCCTTGAGAAGGTGGGGGGGGTGAGCCGCCTTCTTGAACCGCAGCAGTCCCCGTGAGGTGTAGGTACACCCATGGCGCTGTTAGGGAGGGAGTTCCAGGATTCTGTCCCCGTGTGGTGTAGGTACACCCACGGCGCTGTTAGGGAGGGAGTTCCAGGATTTTGTCCCCGTGTGTGGTGTAGGTACACCCACGGCGCTGTTAGGGAGGGAGTTCCAGGATTTTGTCCCCGTGTGCGGTGTAGGTACACCCACGGTGCTGTTAGGGAGGGAGTTCCAGGATTTTGTCCGTGTGGTGTAGGTACACCCACGGCGCTGTTAGGGAGGGAGTTCCAGGATTTTGTCCGTGTGGTGTAGGTACACCCACGGCGCTGTTAGGGAGGGAGTTCCAGGATCTTGTCAGTGTGGTGTAGGTACACCCACGGCGCTGTTAGGGAGGGAGTTCCAGGATTTTGTCCGTGTGGTGTAGGTACACCCATGGCGCTGTTAGGGAGGGAGTTCCAGGATTCTGTCCCCGTGAGGTGTAGGTACACCCATGGCGCTGTTAGGGAGGGAGTTCCAGGATTCTGTCCCCGTGTGGTGTAGGTACACCCACGGCGCTGTTAGGGAGGGAGTTCCAGGATTTTGTCCCTGTGTGTGGTGTAGGTACACCCACGGCGCTGTTAGGGAGGGAGTTCCAGGATTTTGTCCCCCGTGTGCGGTGTAGGTACACCCACGGCGCTGTTAGGGAGGGAGTTCCAGGATTTTGTCCCCGTGTGGTGTAGGTACACCCACAGCGCTGTTAGGGAGGGAGTTCCAGGATTTTGTCCGTGTGGTGTAGGTACACCCACGGCGCTGTTAGGGAGGGAGTTCCAGGATCTTGTCAGTGTGGTGTAGGTACACCCACGGCGCTGTTAGGGAGGGAGTTCCAGGATTTTGTCCGTGTGGTGTAGGTACACCCACGGCGCTGTTAGGGAGGGAGTTCCAGGATTTTGTCCCGTGTGGTGTAGGTACACCCACGGCGCTGTTAGGGAGGGAGTTCCAGGATTTTGTCCATGTGGTGTAGGTACACCCACGGCGCTGTTAGGGAGAGAGTTCCCAGATTTTGTCCCTTGTGGTGTAGGTACAGCCACAGCGCTGTTAGGGAGGGAGTTCCAGGATTTTGACCGTGTGGTGTAGGTACACCCACGGCGCTGTTAGGGAGGGAGTTCCAGGATTTTGACCCAGCGACAATGAAGGAACAGCCAATATATTGCCAAGTCGGGACGGTGAGTGTCTCGGAGGGGGAACTTCCAGGTGGTGGGTGTTCCCCATGTGTCTGCTGCCCTCGTCCATCTAGATGGTAGAGGTGGTGGGTTTGGGCGGCGCTGTCGAAGGAGCCTTGGCGAGTTGCTGCAGTGCATCTTGTAGATGGTACACACGCTGCTGCTACTGTGCGTCGCTGGTGGAGGGAGTGAGTGTTTGTGGATGGGTACCGATCAAGTGGGGGCTGCTTTGTCCTGGACTGGGTTACAACCAGGCTAACAGGAGTGAGTTGGCCCCTTTCTTTGCCCACTACATAGGTAGTTATAACATAGCTCGGGGCAAGGAATAAGCGAGCCAGGTTCCTGAAGTTAGCAGGTGAAGAATTGGGTTTATTAATGAAACTGCCTCAGGTAAAGATGCAGAAATCATTAGCAAAAGGTTTAACATGTACAAATATGTCCAATTACCGACTCACGCAGTAACAACAGACCCTACCCCCCACAAACCCTTCGGAAAGGAAGTTCGATTCTGCAGAGCATCAGACCTTTAAAAACAAAACAGAATCCCGGATTGTCCGGATGCTTGTTCCCGTCCCACAGCAGCTGCTGGTTCCTGGGGTCTCTTCACAGGAGTCAGAGGGTGTTGATTCAGAATTCTCCGTTTTGAACTGGCGGTTTGCAGCAATGAGCTCTTCTGGTGGGTTTTTCGAATCACAAACAGCTCGGTCTTGATGAAGAGCGAGGTTTCAGAGAAAGGGAAGCGGGGGAGGGAGGGAGGGCGGGGTAAAGCTGTTTCCCTGTTGGAGTCTATCTCCTGACAATTTGAAAACAAAGCAGTATCTTTTTTTACCCCCAAGAGCTGGGGTCACGTGACCTCCCTCTGGTTTCACTCTGATCTTCTCTGAGGCGCTGTCTGTCAGCGCTCCGGAGATGCTGTGTGACACTGTAAAACAGCCTGAGTCCTTCACAAAGGCAGCATAGATCTGTGGCACGCCAGTGTCCTTTCTTTAGCAAGTGTACATATGTCCAGCCGATGTCATTGTAGAGTAAGGTTTTACCTAGCACACCCTCATAACGACTTACTTTTAATTCATTCCCAGGATGTGGGCTTCGTTGGATGGCCCAGCATTTATTACCCAACCCTGATTGCCCCCTGAGAAGGTGGTGGGTGAGCTGTCTTCCTGAACTGCTGCAGTCCCCGTGTGGTGTAGGTACACCCACAGCGCTGTTAGGGAGGGAGTTCCAGGATTTTTTGTCCCGTGTGGTGTAGGTACACCCACGGCGCTGTTAGGGAGGGAGTTCCAGGATTTTGTCCCGTGTGGTGTAGGTACACCCACGGCGCTGTTAGGGAGGGAGTTCCAGGATTTTGACCCAGCGACAGTGAAGGAACGGCCGATATATTTCCCAGTCGGGACGGTGAGTGTCTCGGAGGGGGAACTTCCAGGTGGTGGGTGTTCCCCATGTGTCTGCTGCCCTCGTCCTTCTAGACGGTAGAGGTGGTGGGTTTGGGCGGCGCTGTCGAAGGAGCCTTGGCGAGTTGCTGCAGTGCATCTTGTAGATGGTACACACGCCGCTGCTACTGTGCGTCGCTGGTAGTGGAGGGAGTGAATGTTTGTGGATGGGGGGCCGATCGAGCGGGGGGTGGCTGCTTTGTCCTGGATGGTGTCGAGCTTCTCGAGTGTTGTGGGAGCTGCAACTCATCCAGGCAAGTGGGGAGTGTCCCATCCCACTCCTGACTGGTGCCTTGTAGATGGTGCACAGGCTTTGGTGGGGGGGAGTCAGGAGGTGAGTTACTCACCGCAGGATTCCCAGCCTCTGACCTGCTCTTGTAGCTACAGTATTTATGTGGCTGGTCCCAGTTCAGTTTCTGGTCAATGGTAACCCCCAGGATGTTGATAGTCGGGGGGATTCAGTGATGGTGATGCCATTGAACATCAAGGGGGCAATGGTTAGATTCTCTCCCGTTGGAGATGGTCATTGCCTGACACTTGTGTGGGGTGAATGTTACTTTTGTGCTTTTTACATTTACAGGAGCTGACACTGAGACACACACACGGACTGTACAGGAGATGACACTGAGACGCACACACACACGGACTGTACAGGAGTTGACACTGAGACACACACACACACGGACCGTACAGGAGCTGACACTGAGACACACACACACACACACACACACACACACACACACACACACACACACACACACGGACTGTACAGGAGCTGACACTGAGACACACACACACATGGACTGTACAGGAGAAGACACCGAGACACACACACACACATGGACCGTACAGGAGCTGACACTGAGACACACACACGGACCGTACAGGAGCTGACACCGAGACACACACACATACACACACACACACACATACACACACACACATGGACTGTACAGGAGTTGACACTGAGACACACACACACGCACTGTACAAGAGTTGACACTGACACACATACACACACACACACACACACACACACGGACCGTACAGGAGCTGACACTGACACACACACACACACACACACACACACACACACGGACTGTACAGGAGTTGACACTGAGACACACACACACGCACTGTACAAGAGTTGACACTGACACACATACACACACACACACACACACACGGACCGTACAGGAGCTGACACTGACACACACACACACACACACACACGGACCGTACAGGAGCTGACACTGACACACACACACACACACACGGACTGTACAGGAGTTGACACTGGGCACATACACACGGACTGTACAGGAGTTGACACTGAGACACACACACACATACACACACACACGGACTGTACAGGAGTTGACACTGAGACACACACACACACACACACACACACACACGGACTGTACAGGAGCTGACACTGGGACACACACACACGGACTGTACAGGAGTTGACACTGAGACACACACACACAGACTGTACAGAGCTGACACTGAGACACACACACACACGGACCGTACAGTAGCTGACACTGAGACACACACACACACACACACGGACTGTACAGTAGCTGACACTGACACACACACACACACACGGACTGTACAGGAGCTGACACTGAGACATACACACACACACACATGGACCGTACAGGAGCTGACACTGAGACACACACACACGGACTGTACAGGAGTTGACACTGACACACACACACACACACACACACACGGACTGTACAGGAGCTGACACTGGGACACACACAGACTGTACAGGAGTTGACACGGAGACACACACACACACGGACCGTACACGAGCTGACACTGAGACACACACACACACACGGACGGTACAGGAGTTGACACTGAGACACACACACACGGACCGTACAGGAGCTGACACTGAGACACACATGCATGGACCATACAGGAGTTGACACTGAGACACACACACACGGACCGTACAGGAGCTGACACTGAGACACACACACACAATGACCATACAGGAGTTGACACTGAGACACACACACACGGACTGTACAGGAGCTGACACTGAGACACACACACACAGACTGTACAGGAGCTGACACTGAGACACACACGCACACACACACGGACCATACAGGAGCTGAAACTGAGACACACACAGACGGACTGTACAGGAGCGGACACTGAGACACACACGGACTGTACAGGAGCTGAAACTGAGACACACACACACACACACACACACACACACACACGGACTGTACAGGAGCTGACACTGACACACACACACACACACACACACACACACACGGACTGTACAGGAGCTGACACTGAGACACACACACACACACACACACACACACACGGACTGTACAGGAGCTGACACTGACACACACACACACACACACACACACGGACTGTACAGGAGCTGACACTGAGACACACACACCCACACACATGGACCGTACAAGAGCTGACACTGAGACACACACACCCACACACATGGACCGTACAAGAGCTGACACTGAGACACACACACACACACACACATACACGGACTGTACAGGAGCTGACACTGAGACACACACACACACACACACACACACACGGACTGTACAGGAGCTGACACTGAGACACACACACACACACACACACACACACACACACACATGGACCGTACAGGAGCTGACACTGAGACACACACACACGGACCGTACAGGAGCTGACACTGAGACACATGGACAGCTGTGAGTGAATCAGATTAGCTCTGTCAGAGTCATGTCCTTGCGAAGCAGGCACCCTTCCTAGGACAGGGTTACAGGAGCGATCAAGCGGTTAGCAGGACATGGAATATTCCCCGTACTGCTTTGTTTACCCCTGAGGGCGTAATCCGCCCCCCTGTCGGAGGGGAGCTAATGAAGTCTTGGGAGCCCATTCACAACCCTCAACGCCCCTCCCACCTCACCCATTGAGCGTTATTCTGCCATCAGCCCATGTTAAATGTGCTTTTAAATGTGCTGGTTCCCAAGAGCCTGCGTTGTGTACATGTTCAAGGACGTGTTAATGGAGTTAATGACCCTGAGCCCTGATTTCCTGCCGCCGTTTACCCTTTCACTGCCCGGTCTCAGAGTGCTTTGCTTTTCTTTTTGATTCACTTATGGGGCCTGAGTATCGCTGACCTAGCCCACTATTTCCTGTCCACCTCTTAAGCACCCCCCCCCCCTAGGAGGAGGTGGTGGGGTCCCCCACCTTGAAGACAGAGACCCTCACTCGGCCCCCTTTCAAGAGATGGATCAGAGCCCTGAGGAAATAACAAAGCAGGGTGGATAAAGGGGAATCTGTAGATGTGGCCTGTTTGGATTTCCAATGGCATAGGCAATGGGTTACCCCACAAAGGGGGGGGGGGTGGTGGGGGCGGGGAGAGCTCACGGTGTTGCGGGCGACGCATTGACACAGACAGAGGGCTGGCCGACTCACGGGAAGCAGAGCGTAGGGATAAATGAGTCATTTTCAGGAGGGCAAAGGGGCAACCAGTGGAGGGAGGCAGAGCTCAGCGCTCGTGCCTCAGGTATTTGCCCAGCTAACGTCAGCGACTTGGATGAAGGGGGCGGACTGTGTTGCAGCCCGACTTGCTGACGATGCAAAGCTAAGGAAGCAGAGTCAGCTGCGAGGAGGTGTGCAAAGAGTCCACAGCGCGGCATGGATAGGCTGAGCGAGCGGGCAGAAAATTGAGCCTCTGGCGCAGGATTTGGGAGATGATGTGAGGTTGCCCGCCTTGGCAAGAGGAGCCGAAGAGGATTTACGAAGAAGGAGGTTGCAGAGACTCGCGTTAGGGAAGGATCTGGGTGTTCCGGCGCGTGAATCACTTCAAGTTAAGGTGCAGAGGCAGTAAAGTGATGCAGAAGGCAAATGGAACGTTGGCCTTTATTGCAAAGCGGGGATGGGCTATGGACATCCAGGAGTCAGGCGACAACTGCCGGCGAGTCTGCAGCCGGAGTACTGCGTAGAGATGTGGGCTCCTTATTTGGAAATAGATATAACTGCTTTAGAGACAGTTCAGAGGAGGTTCACTGGGCTGATTCCTGGGACTATGGGGTTTGTCTTATGAGGAGAGGTTGAGCAGGTTGTGCCTGTACCCATTGGAGTTTGGAAGAATGAGAGGTGATCTTATTGAAACATAGAAGATCCTGATGGGGGTCTCGACAGGGTGGATGCTGGGAGGCTGTTTCCCCCTCGTGGGGGAATCTAGAACGAGGGGTGAGGGGTTCGGATGCTGGGAGGGTTTTTCCCTCTCGTGGGGGAATCTAGAACGAGGGGTGGGGGGGTGCGGATGCTGGGAGGGTGTTTTCCCCCTCGTGGGGGAATCTAGAACGAGGGGTGGGGAGGTGCAGATGCTGGGAGGGTGTTTTCCCCCTCGTGGGGGAATCTAGAACGAGGGGTTGGGGGGACACAGTTTCAGAATAAGGGGTCTCCCATTGAAGACGGAGATGAGGAGGAATTTCTTCTCTGGGAGGGGGGTCAGTCTGTGGAATTCTCTCCCCCAGAGAGCGGTGGAGGCCGGGTCAGTGCATATATTCGAGGCCGAGTTGGACGGGTTTCTGACTGACAAGGGGAGGCGAGGGTTATGGGGAGGGGGGTGGGGGGGATTGAGCGGAGACAACAGTGTCACCGGGAGACAGGGGAGAGAGGGAGAGGGGACACCCACCGACCACCGCACCCAACCGGGACGCAGAGGGCACATGGGACCCACCCTGACGTGCAGTTTCAGCAGCCGCGGCGGATCTGGGACCCCAGTTCAGGGTCCTCGAGGGCCGGTCCCCCTCCCAACGCCTCATCGCAGCCGGGACGAGTCTCCCGAGCGGGGCCAGGAGCCGGGTTCTGGCAGCGGCTGACAGTGAATATGTGGCTGGTGCTCGGCATGAAGAGAGATTGGATCGCTGGAGGTGGAGGTGGGGGAGGAGAAAAATACAGCACGGGGTTAGATACAGAGTAAAGCTCCCTCTACACCGTCCCCATCAAACACTCCCAGGACAGGTACAGCACGGGGTTACATACAGAGTAAACCTCCCTCTACACTGTCCCCATCAAACACTCCCAGGACAGGTACAGCACAGGGTTAGATACAGAGTAAATCTCCCTCTACACCGTCCCCATCAAACACTCCCAGGACAGGTACAGCACGGGGTTAGATACAGAGTAAATCTCCCTCTACACTGTCCCCATCAAACACTCCCAGGACATGTACAGCACGGGGTTAGATACAGAGTAAATCTCCCTCTACACTGTCCCCATCAAACACTCCCAGGACAGGTACAGCACGAGGTTAGATACAGAGTAAATCTCCCTCTACACTGTCCCCATCAAACACTCCCAGGACAGGTGCAGCACGGGGTTAGATACAGAGTAAATCTCCCTCTACACCCTCCCTGTCGAGCACTCACAGGTGATGGTGTTCTGGATGGTACTGTGGATGGTGTTCTCCTGTTCGAGTGTGATGACAGTGACCTCGTATGGCCGAGGGGTCAGTGCGCCTCGATCCTGCTGCTGTCGGGTACAACATCGGATGCAGCTGGTGACAATGGCACACAGGAGTAAGAGGAGGGAGAGTGCGAGCAGTGGCCTGAGGGGAGAAAGCACAGAGGCCTTTAGACACACAAGAATGGGGAGCTGGGTTTGGCCATTCGGCCCCCATTAGCCTGCCCCGCCAGTCAGTAAGATGTGTGTGTGGCAGTGTTTGTGTGTGTTTGTGTGAGAGTGTGTGGCAGTGTTTGTGTGTGTTTGTGTGAGAGTGTGTGACAGTGTTTGTGTGTGTTTGTGTGAGAGTGTGTGACAGTGTTTGTGTGAGAGTTTGTGACAGTGTTTGTGTGAGAGTGTGTGACAGTGTTTGTGTGAGAGTGTGTGACAATGTTTGTGTGTGTGCATGTGTGTGAGTGTTTGTGAGAGAGTGTGTGAGTGTTTGTGTGTGTTTGTTTGAGAATGTGTGACAGTGTTTGTGTGAGAGTGTGTGACAGTGTTTGTGTGTGTTTGTGTGAGAGTGTGTGGCAGTGTTTGTGTGTGTTTGTGTGAGAGTGTGTGACAGTGTTTGTGTGTGTTTGTGTGAGAGTGTGTGACAGTGTTTGTGTGTGTTTGTGTGAGAGTGTGTGACAGTGTTTGTGTGAGAGTGTGTGACAGTGTTTGTGTGTACTTGTGTGAGAGTGTGTGGCAGTGTTTGTGTGAGAGTGTGTGACAGTGTTTGTGTGAGAGTGTGTGGCAGTGTTTGTGTGAGAGTGTGTGACAGTGTTTGTGTGTGTTTGTGTGAGTGTGTGTGGCAGTGTTTGTGTGAGAGTGTGTGACAGTGTTTGTGTGTGTTTGTGTGAGAGTGTGTGACAGTGTTTGTGTTTGTGTGTGTTTGTGTGAGTGTGTGTGGCAGTGTTTGTGTGAGAGTGTGTGACAGTGTTTGTGTGTGTTTGTGTGACAGTGTTTGTGTGTGTTTGTGTGAGAGTGTGTGACAGTGTTTGTGTGTGTTTGTGTGAGAGTGTGTGACTGGTTGTGTGTGAGAGTGTGTGACAGTGTTTGTGTGTGTTTGTGTGATAGTGTGTGACAGTGTTTGTGTGAGAGTGTGTGACAGTGTTTGTGTGAGAGTGTGTGACAGTGTGTGACAGTGTTTGTGTGAGAGTGTGTGAGAGTGTGTGACAGTGTTTGTGTGTGTTTGTGTGAGAGTGTGTGACAGTGGTTGTGTGTGAGAGTGTGTGACAGTGTTTGTGCGTGTTTGTGTGAGAGTGTGTGCCAGTGTTTGTGTGTGTTGGTGTGAGAGTGTGTGGCAGTGTTTGTGTGTGTTTGTGTGAGAGTGCGTGACAGTGGTTGTGTGTGAGAGTGTGTGGCAGTGTTTGTGTGTGTTTGTGTGAGAGTGTGTGGCAGTGTTTGTGTGTGAGAGTGTGTGACAGTGTTTGTGTGAGAGTGTGTGACAGTGTTTGTGTGTGTGTGTGTGAGAGTGTGTGCCAGTGTTTGTGTGTGTTGGTGTGAGAGTGTGTGACAGTGTTTGTGTGAGAGTGTGTGACAGTGTTTGCGTGAGAGTGTGTGACAGTGTTTGTGTGTGAGAGTGTGTGACAGTGTTTGTGAGAGTGTGTTTGTGTGAGAGTGTGTGACAGTATTTGTGTGTGAGTGTGTGACAGTGTTTGTGTGTGACAGTGTTTGTGTGAGAATGTGTGACAGTGTTTGTGTGAGAGTGTGTGACAGTGTTTGTGTGTGTTTGTGTGAGAGTGTGTGACAGTGTTTGTGTGAGTGTGCGACAGTGTTTGTGTGAGAGTGTGCGACAGTGTTTGTGTGTGTTTGTGTGAGAGTGTGTGGCAGTGTTTGTGTGTGTTTGTGTGAGAGTGTGTGGCAGTGTTTGTGTGTGTTTGTGTGAGAGTGTGTGACAGTGGTTGTGTGTGAGAGTGTGTGACAGTGTTTGTGTGTGTTTGTGTGAGAGTGTGTGCCAGTGTTTGTGTGTGTTGGTGTGAGAGTGTGTGACAGTGTTTGTGTGAGAGTGTGTGCCAGTGTTTGTGTGAGTTTGTGTGAGAGTGTGTGGCAGTGTTTGTGTGTGAGAGTGTGTGACAGTGTTTGTGTGAGAGTGTGTGACTGTGTGAGTGTGTGTGACAGTGTTTGTGAGTGTGTTTGTGTGAGAGTGTGTGACAGTATTTGTGTGTGTGTGTGACAGTGTGTGTGACAGTGTTTGTGTGAGAATGTGTGACAGTGTTTGTGTGAGAGTGTGTGACAGTGTTTGTGTGACAGTGTGTGACAGTGTTTGTGTGAGAGTGTGTGAGTGTTTGTGTGTGTTTGTGTGAGAATGTGTGACAGTGTTTGTGTGAGAGTGTGTGACAGTGTGTGTGTTTGTGTGAGAGTGTGTGACAGTGTTTGTGTGAGAGTGTGTGACAGTGTTTGTGTGTGTGTGTTTGTGTGAGAATGTGTGACAGTGTTTGTGTGAGAGTGTGTGAGTGTTTGTGTGAGAGTGTGTGACAGTGGTTGTGTGTGAGAGTGAGTGAGTGTTTGTGTGTGTTTGTGTGAGAGTGTGTGCCAGTGTTTGTGTGAGAGTGTGTGACAGTGTTTGTGTGAGAGTGTGTGACAGTGTTTGTGTGTGTTTGTGTGAGAGTGTGTGACGGTGTTGTGTGAGAGTGTGTGAATGTTTGTGTGTGTTTGTGTGAGAGTGTGTGACAGTGGTTGTGTGTGAGAGTGTGTGACAGTGTTTGTGTGAAAGTGTGTGTGAGAGTGTGTGACAGTGTTTGTGTGTGTTTGTGTGAGAGTGTGTGACAGTGGTTGTGTGTGAGAGTGTGTGACAGTGTTTGTGTGAAAGTGTGTGTGAGAGTGTGTGACAGTGTTTGTGTGAGAGTGTGTGACAGTGTGTGACAGTGTTTGTGTGAGAGTGTGTGAGAGTGTGTGCCATTGTTTGTGTGAGAGTGTGAGACAGTGTTTGTGTGAGAGTGTGTGCCAGTGTTTGTGTGTGTTTGTGTGAGAGTGTGAGACAGTGTTTGTGTGAGAGTGTGTGACAGTGTTTGTGTGTGTTTGTGTGAGAGTGTGTGACAGTGGTTGTGTGTGAGAGTGTGTGACAGTGTTTGTGTGTGTTTGTGTGAGAGTGTGTGCCAGTGTTTGTGTGTGTTGGTGTGAGAGTGTGTGACAGTGTTTGTGTGAGAGTGTGTGCCAGTGTTTGTGTGAGTTTGTGTGAGAGTGTGTGGCAGTGTTTGTGTGTGAGAGTGTGTGACAGTGTTTGTGTGAGAGTGTGTGACTGTGTGAGTGTGTGTGACAGTGTTTGTGAGTGTGTTTGTGTGAGAGTGTGTGACAGTATTTGTGTGTGAGTGTGTGACAGTGTGTGTGACAGTGTTTGTGTGAGAATGTGTGACAGTGTTTGTGTGAGAGTGTGTGACAGTGTTTGTGTGACAGTGTGTGACAGTGTTTGTGTGAGAGTGTGTGAGTGTTTGTGTGTGTTTGTGTGAGAATGTGTGACAGTGTTTGTGTGAGAGTGTGTGACAGTGTTTGTGTTTGTGTGAGAGTGTGTGACAGTGTTTGTGTGAGAGTGTGTGACAGTGTTTGTGTGTGTGTGTTTGTGTGAGAATGTGTGACAGTGTTTGTGTGAGAGTGTGTGAGTGTTTGTGTGAGAGTGTGTGACAGTGGTTGTGTGTGAGAGTGTGTGAGTGTTTGTGTGTGTTTGTGTGAGAGTGTGTGCCAGTGTTTGTGTGAGAGTGTATGACAGTGTTTGTGTGAGAGTGTGTGACAGTGTTTGTGTGTGTTTGTGTGAGAGTGTGTGACGGTGTTGTGTGAGAGTGTGTGAGTGTTTGTGTGTGTTTGTGTGAGAGTGTGTGATTGTGTGAGAGTGTGTGACAGTGATTGTGTGTGAGAGTGTGTGACAGTGTTTGTGTGTGTTTGTGTGAGAGTGTGTGACAGTGGTTGTGTGAGAGTGTGTGTGAGAGTGTGTGCCAGTGTTTGTGTGAGAGTGTGTGACAGTGTGTGACAGTGTTTGTGTGAGAGTGTGTGAGAGTGTGTGACAGTGTTTGTGTGAGAGTGTGTGACAGTGTTTGTGTGTGTTTGTGTGAGAGTGTGTGACAGTGTTTGTGTGTGTTTGTGTGAGAGTGTGTGACAGTGTTGTGTGTGAGAGTGTGTGACAGTGTTTGTGTGTGAGAGTGTGTGACAGTGTTTGTGTGTGTTTGTGTGAGAGTGTGTGACAGTGGTTGTGTGTGAGAGTGTGTGGCAGTATTTGTGTGTATTTGTGTGAGAGTGTGTGACAGTGGTTGTGTGTGAGAGTGTGTGACAGTGTTTGTGTGAGAGTGTGTGAGACAGTGTTTGTGTGTGTGTTTGTGTGAGAGTGTGTGGCAGTGTTTGTGTGTGTTTGTGTGAGAGTGTGTGGCAGTGTTTGTGTGTGTTTGTGTGAGAGTGTGTGGCAGTGTTTGTGTGTGTTTGTGTGAGAGTGTGTGACAGTGGTTGTGTGTGTTTGTGTGAGAGTGTGTGACAGTGGTTGTGTGTGAGAGCGTGTGGCAGTGTTTGTGTGTGTTTGTGTGAGAGTGTGTGACAGTGTTTGTGTGTGTTTGTGTGAGAGTGTGTGCCAGTGTTTGTGTGTGTTGGTGTGAGAGTGTGCGGCAGTGTTTGTGTGAGAGTGTGTGACAGTGTTTGTGTGAGAGTGTGTGACAGTGTTTGTGTGTGAGTGTGTGAGAGTGTGTGACAGTGTTTGTGTGTGAGTGTGTGACAGTGTTTGTGTGTGAGTGTGTGAGAGTGTGTGACAGTGTTTGTGTGTGAGAGTGTGTGACAGTGTTTGTGTGAGAGTGTGTGCCAGTGTTTGTGTGTGTTGGTGTGAGAGTGTGTGACAGTGTTTGTGTGAGAGTGTGTGACAGTGTTTGTGTGTGAGTGTGTGAGAGTGTGTGACAGTGTTTGTGTGTGAGAGTGTGTGACAGTGTTTGTGTGAGAGTGTGTGACAGTGTTTGTGTGTGAGTGTGTGAGAGTGTGTGACAGTGTTTGTGTGTGAGAGTGTGTGACAGTGTTTGTGTGAGAGTGTGTGCCAGTGTTTGTGTGTGTTGGTGTGAGAGTGTGTGACAGTGTTTGTGTGAGAGTGTGTGGCCGTGTTTGTGTGTGAGAGTGTGTGACAGTGTTTGTGTGAGAGTGTGTGACAGTGTTTGTGTGTGTGTATGTGAGAGTGTGTGCCAGTGTTTGTGTGTGTTGGTGTGAGAGTGTGTGACAGTGTTTGTGTGAGAGTGTGTGACAGTGTTTGTGTGTGTTTGTGTGTGAGTGTGTGACAGTGCTTGTGTGTGTTTGTGTGAGAGTGTGCGACAGTGTTTGTGTGTGAGAGTGTGTGACAGTGTTTGTGGGAGTGTGTTTGTGTGAGAGTGTGTGACAGTATTTGTGTGTGAGTGTGTGACAGTGTTTGTGTGTGACAGTGTTTGTGTGTGTTTGTGTGAGAATGTGTGACAGTGTTTGTGTGAGAGTGTGTGACAGTGTTTGTGTGTGTTTGTGTGAGAGTGTGTGACAGTGTTTGTGTGTGTTTGTGTGAGAGTGTGTGACCGTGTTTGTGTGAGAGTGTGTGACAGTGTTTGTGTGAGAGTGTGTGAGTGTTTGTGTGTGTTTGTGTGAGAGTGTTTGACAGTGTTTGTGTGTGTTTGTGTGAGAGTGTGTGGCAGTGTTTATGTGTGTTTGTGTGAGAGTGTGTGACAGTGTTTGTGTGTGTTTGTGTGAGAGTTTGTGACAGTGTTTGTGTGTGTTTGTGTGAGAGTGTGTGGCAGTGTTTGTGTGAGAGTGTGTGACAGTGTTTGTGTGTGTTTGTGTGAGAGTGTGTGACAGTGTTTGTGTGAGAGTGTGTGACAGTGTTTGTGTGATAATGTGTGACAGTGTTTGTGTGAGAATGTGTGACAGTGTTTGCGTGTGTTTGTGTGAGAGTGTGTGGCAGTGTTTGTGTGAGAGTGTGTGACAGTGTTTGTGTGTGTTTGTGTGAGAGTGTGTGACAGTGTTTGTGTGAGAGTGTGTGACAATGTTTGTGTGTGTGCATGTGTGTGAGTGTGTGGCAGTGTTTGTGTGAGAGTGTGTGACAGTGTTTGTGTGAGAGTGTGTGACAGTGTTTGTGTGAGAGTGTGCGACAGTGTTTGTGTGTGTTTGTGTGAGAGTGTGTGACAGTGTTTGTGTGTGTTTGTGTGAGAGTGTGTGACAGTGTTTGTGTGTGTTTGTGTGAGAGTGTGTGGCAGTATTTGTGTGTGTTTGTGTGAGAGTGTGTGACAGTGGTTGTGTGTGAGAGTGTGTGACCGTGTTTGTGTGAGAGTGTGTGAGAGTGTGTGCCAGTGTTTGTGTGAGAGTGTGTGAGAGTGTGTGCCAGTGTTTGTGTGAGAGTGTGTGACAGTGTTTGTGTGAGAGTGTGTGAGAGTGTTTGTGTGAGAGTGTGTGAGAGTGTTTGTGTGTGTTTGTGTGAGAGTGTTTGTGTGTGAGAGTGTTTGTGTGTGTTTGTGTGAGAGTGTGTGACAGTGTTTGTGTGTGTTTGTGTGAGAGTGTGTGGCAGTATTTGTGTGTGTTTGTGTGAGAGTGTGTGACAGTGGTTGTGTGTGAGAGTGTGTGACAGTGTTTGTGTGAGAGTGTGTGACAGTGTTTGTGTGTGTTTGTGTGAGAGTGTGTGACAGTGGTTGTGTGTGAGAGTGTGTGACAGTGTTTGTGTGTGTTTGTGTGAGAGTGTGTGCCAGTGTTTGTGTGTGTTGGTGTGAGAGTGTGTGACAGTGTTTGTGTGAGAGTGTGTGCCAGTGTTTGTGTGAGTTTGTGTGAGAGTGTGTGGCAGTGTTTGTGTGTGAGAGTGTGTGACAGTGTTTGTGTGAGAGTGTGTGACTGTGTGAGTGTGTGTGACAGTGTTTGTGAGTGTGTTTGTGTGAGAGTGTGTGACAGTATTTGTGTGTGAGTGTGTGACAGTGTGTGTGACAGTGTTTGTGTGAGAATGTGTGACAGTGTTTGTGTGAGAGTGTGTGACAGTGTTTGTGTGACAGTGTGTGACAGTGTTTGTGTGAGAGTGTGTGAGTGTTTGTGTGTGTTTGTGTGAGAATGTGTGACAGTGTTTGTGTGAGAGTGTGTGACAGTGTTTGTGTTTGTGTGAGAGTGTGTGACAGTGTTTGTGTGAGAGTGTGTGACAGTGTTTGTGTGTGTGTGTTTGTGTGAGAATGTGTGACAGTGTTTGTGTGAGAGTGTGTGAGTGTTTGTGTGAGAGTGTGTGACAGTGGTTGTGTGTGAGAGTGTGTGAGTGTTTGTGTGTGTTTGTGTGAGAGTGTGTGCCAGTGTTTGTGTGAGAGTGTATGACAGTGTTTGTGTGAGAGTGTGTGACAGTGTTTGTGTGTGTTTGTGTGAGAGTGTGTGACGGTGTTGTGTGAGAGTGTGTGAGTGTTTGTGTGTGTTTGTGTGAGAGTGTGTGATTGTGTGAGAGTGTGTGACAGTGATTGTGTGTGAGAGTGTGTGACAGTGTTTGTGTGTGTTTGTGTGAGAGTGTGTGTCAGTGGTTGTGTGTGAGAGTGTGTGACAGTGTTTGTGTGAGAGTGTGTGTGAGAGTGTGTGCCAGTGTTTGTGTGAGAGTGTGTGACAGTGTGTGACAGTGTTTGTGTGAGAGTGTGTGAGAGTGTGTGACAGTGTTTGTGTGAGAGTGTGTGACAGTGTTTGTGTGTGTTTGTGTGAGAGTGTGTGACAGTGTTTGTGTGTGTTTGTGTGAGAGTGTGTGACAGTGTTGTGTGTGAGAGTGTGTGACAGTGTTTGTGTGTGAGAGTGTGTGACAGTGTTTGTGTGTGTTTGTGTGAGAGTGTGTGACAGTGGTTGTGTGTGAGAGTGTGTGGCAGTATTTGTGTGTGTTTGTGTGAGAGTGTGTGACAGTGGTTGTGTGTGAGAGTGTGTGACAGTGTTTGTGTGAGAGTGTGTGAGACAGTGTTTGTGTGTGTGTTTGTGTGAGAGTGTGTGGCAGTGTTTGTGTGTGTTTGTGTGAGAGTGTGTGGCAGTGTTTGTGTGTGTTTGTGTGAGAGTGTGTGGCAGTGTTTGTGTGTGTTTGTGTGAGAGTGTGTGACAGTGGTTGTGTGTGTTTGTGTGAGAGTGTGTGACAGTGGTTGTGTGTGAGAGCGTGTGGCAGTGTTTGTGTGTGTTTGTGTGAGAGTGTGTGACAGTGTTTGTGTGTGTTTGTGTGAGAGTGTGTGCCAGTGTTTGTGTGTGTTGGTGTGAGAGTGTGCGGCAGTGTTTGTGTGAGAGTGTGTGACAGTGTTTGTGTGAGAGTGTGTGACAGTGTTTGTGTGTGAGTGTGTGAGAGTGTGTGACAGTGTTTGTGTGTGAGTGTGTGACAGTGTTTGTGTGTGAGTGTGTGAGAGTGTGTGACAGTGTTTGTGTGTGAGAGTGTGTGACAGTGTTTGTGTGAGAGTGTGTGCCAGTGTTTGTGTGTGTTGGTGTGAGAGTGTGTGACAGTGTTTGTGTGAGAGTGTGTGACAGTGTTTGTGTGTGAGTGTGTGAGAGTGTGTGACAGTGTTTGTGTGTGAGAGTGTGTGACAGTGTTTGTGTGAGAGTGTGTGACAGTGTTTGTGTGTGAGTGTGTGAGAGTGTGTGACAGTGTTTGTGTGTGAGAGTGTGTGACAGTGTTTGTGTGAGAGTGTGTGCCAGTGTTTGTGTGTGTTGGTGTGAGAGTGTGTGACAGTGTTTGTGTGAGAGTGTGTGGCCGTGTTTGTGTGTGAGAGTGTGTGACAGTGTTTGTGTGAGAGTGTGTGACAGTGTTTGTGTGTGTGTATGTGAGAGTGTGTGCCAGTGTTTGTGTGTGTTGGTGTGAGAGTGTGTGACAGTGTTTGTGTGAGAGTGTGTGACAGTGTTTGTGTGTGTTTGTGTGTGAGTGTGTGACAGTGCTTGTGTGTGTTTGTGTGAGAGTGTGCGACAGTGTTTGTGTGTGAGAGTGTGTGACAGTGTTTGTGGGAGTGTGTTTGTGTGAGAGTGTGTGACAGTATTTGTGTGTGAGTGTGTGACAGTGTTTGTGTGTGACAGTGTTTGTGTGTGTTTGTGTGAGAATGTGTGACAGTGTTTGTGTGAGAGTGTGTGACAGTGTTTGTGTGTGTTTGTGTGAGAGTGTGTGACAGTGTTTGTGTGTGTTTGTGTGAGAGTGTGTGACCGTGTTTGTGTGAGAGTGTGTGACAGTGTTTGTGTGAGAGTGTGTGAGTGTTTGTGTGTGTTTGTGTGAGAGTGTTTGACAGTGTTTGTGTGTGTTTGTGTGAGAGTGTGTGGCAGTGTTTATGTGTGTTTGTGTGAGAGTGTGTGACAGTGTTTGTGTATGTTTGTGTGAGAGTTTGTGACAGTGTTTGTGTGTGTTTGTGTGAGAGTGTGTGGCAGTGTTTGTGTGAGAGTGTGTGACAGTGTTTGTGTGTGTTTGTGTGAGAGTGTGTGACAGTGTTTGTGTGAGAGTGTGTGACAGTGTTTGTGTGATAATGTGTGACAGTGTTTGTGTGAGAATGTGTGACAGTGTTTGCGTGTGTTTGTGTGAGAGTGTGTGGCAGTGTTTGTGTGAGAGTGTGTGACAGTGTTTGTGTGTGTTTGTGTGAGAGTGTGTGACAGTGTTTGTGTGAGAGTGTGTGACAATGTTTGTGTGTGTGCATGTGTGTGAGTGTGTGGCAGTGTTTGTGTGAGAGTGTGTGACAGTGTTTGTGTGAGAGTGTGTGACAGTGTTTGTGTGAGAGTGTGCGACAGTGTTTGTGTGTGTTTGTGTGAGAGTGTGTGACAGTGTTTGTGTGTGTTTGTGTGAGAGTGTGTGACAGTGTTTGTGTGTGTTTGTGTGAGAGTGTGTGGCAGTATTTGTGTGTGTTTGTGTGAGAGTGTGTGACAGTGGTTGTGTGTGAGAGTGTGTGACCGTGTTTGTGTGAGAGTGTGTGAGAGTGTGTGCCAGTGTTTGTGTGAGAGTGTGTGAGAGTGTGTGCCAGTGTTTGTGTGAGAGTGTGTGACAGTGTTTGTGTGAGAGTGTGTGAGAGTGTTTGTGTGAGAGTGTGTGAGAGTGTTTGTGTGTGTTTGTGTGAGAGTGTTTGTGTGTGAGAGTGTTTGTGTGTGTTTGTGTGAGAGTGTGTGACAGTGTTTGTGTGTGTTTGTGTGAGAGTGTGTGACAGTGGTTGTGTGTGAGAGTGTGTGACAGTGTTTGTGTGTGTTTGTGTGAGAGTGTGTGGCAGTATTTGTGTGTGTTTGTGTGAGAGTGTGTGACAGTGGTTGTGTGTGAGAGTGTGTGACCGTGTTTGTGTGAGAGTGTGTGAGAGTGTGTGCCAGTGTTTGTGTGAGAGTGTGTGAGAGTGTGTGCCAGTGTTTGTGTGAGAGTGTGTGACAGTGTTTGTGTGAGAGTGTGTGAGAGTGTTTGTGTGAGAGTGTGTGACTGTGTGAGTGTGTGTGACAGTGTTTGTGAGTGTGTTTGTGTGAGAGTGTGTGACAGTATTTGTGTGTGAGTGTTTGTGTGTGAGAGTGTTTGTGTGTGTTTGTGTGAGAGTGTGTGACAGTGTTTGTGTGAGAGTGTGTGACAGTGTTTGTGTGAGAGTGTGTGCCAGTGTTTGTGTGAGAGTGTGCGACAGTGTTTGTGCGTGTTTGTGTGAGAGTGTGTGGCAGTGTTTGTGTGTGTTTGTGTGAGAGTGTGTGGCAGTGTTTGTGTGTGTTTGTGTGAGAGTGTGTGACAGTGGTTGTGTGTGAGAGTGTGTGACAGTGTTTGTGTGTGTTTGTGTGAGAGTGTGTGCCAGTGTTTGTGTGTGTTGGTGTGACAGTGTGTGGTAGTGTTTGTGTGTGTTTGTGTGAGAGTGTGTGACAGTGGTTGTGTGTGAGAGTGTGTGACAGTGTTTGTGTGTGTTTGTGTGAGAGTGTGTGCCAGTGTTTGTGTGTGTTGGTGTGAGAGTGTGTGACAGTGCTTGTGTGAGAGTGTGTGCCAGTGTTTGTGTGAGTTTGTGTGAGAGTGTGTGGCAGTGTTTGTGTGTGAGAGTGTGTGACAGTGTTTGTGTGAGAGTGTGTGACAGTGTTTGTGTGAGAGTGTGTGACAGTGTCTGTGAGAGTGTGTTTGTGTGAGAGTGTGTGACAGTATTTGTGTGTGAGTGTGTGACAGTGTTTGTGTGTGACAGTGTTTGTGCGTGTTTGTGTGAGAATGTGTGACAGTGTTTGTGTGAGAGTGTGTGACAGTGTTTGTGTGTGTTTGTGTGAGAGTGTGTGACCGTGTTTGTGTGAGAGTGTGTGACAGTGTGTGACAGTGTTTGTGTGAGAGTGTGTGAGTGTTTGTGTGTGTTTGTGTGAGAATGTGTGACAGTGTTTGTGTGAGAGTGTGTGACAGTGTTTGTGTGTGTTTGTGTGAGAGTGTGTGACAGTGTTTGTGTGAGAGTGTGTGACAGTGTTTGTGTGTGTGTGTTTGTGTGCGTGTGTGTGACAGTGTTTGTGTGAGAGTGTGTGAGTGTTTGTGTGTGTTTGTTTGAGAATGTGTGACAGTGTTTGTGTGAGAGTGTGTGACAGTGTTTGTGTGTCTTTGTGTGAGAGTGTTTGTGTGTGTTTGTGTGAGAGTGTGTGACTGTGTTTGTGTGTGTTTGTGTGCGTGTGTGTGACAGTGTTTGCATGAGAGCGTGTGAAAGTGTTTTTATGTGTGTGGTGTGTGAGAGTGCGTGACAGTGTTTGTGTGAGAGTTTTTGACAGTGTTTGTGTGTGTGTGGCTGTGTGAGAGTGTGTGACAGTGTTTGTGTGAGAGTGTGTGACAGTGTTTGTGTGTGTGTGTGTTTATGGGCAAGTGTGTGACAGTGTATGTGTGAGAGTGTGTGACAGTGTATGTGTGAGAACGTGTGACAGTGTTTGTGAGTTTGAGAGTGTGAGAATGTGTGAAATTGTTTGTGTGTGTTTGTATGAGAGTGTGTGACAGTGTTTGTGTGTGAGAGTGTGTGACAGTGTTTGTGGGAGTGTGTTTGTGTGAGAGTGTGTGACAGTATTTGTGTGTGAGTGTGTGACAGTGTTTGTGTGTGACAGTGTTTGTGTGTGTTTGTGTGAGAATGTGTGACAGTGTTTATGTGAGAGTGTGTGACAGTGTTTGTGTGAGAGTGTGTGACAGTGTTTGTGTGTGTTTGTGTGAGAGTGTGTGACAGTGTTTGTGTGTGTTTGTGTGAGAGTGTGTGACCGTGTTTGTGTGAGAGTGTGTGACCGTGTTTGTGTGAGAGTGTGTGACAGTGTTTGTGTGAGAGTGTGTGAGTGTTTGTGTGTGTTTGTGTGAGAGTGTGTGACAGTGTTTGTGTGTGTTTGTGTGAGAGTGTGTGGCAGTGTTTATGTGTGTTTGTGTGAGAGTGTGTGACAGTGTTTGTGTGTGTTTGTGTGAGAGTGTGTGACAGTGTTTGTGTGTGTTTGTGTGAGAGTGTGTGGCAGTGTTTGTGTGAGAGTGTGTGACAGTGTTTGTGTGTGTTTGTGTGAGAGTGTGTGACAGTGTTTGTGTGAGAGTGTGTGACAGTGTTTGTGTGATAATGTGTGACAGTGTTTGTGAGAGAATGTGTGACAGTGTTTGTGTGTGTTTGTGTGAGAGTGTGTGGCAGTGTTTGTGTGAGAGTGTGTGACAGTGTTTGTGTGTGTTTGTGTGAGAGTGTGTGACAGTGTTTGTGTGAGAGTGTGTGACAGTGTTTGTGTGTGTTTGTGTGAGAGTGTGTGACAGTGTTTGTGTGAGAGTGTGCGACAGTGTTTGTGTGTGTTTGTGTGAGAGTGTGTGACAGTGTTTGTGTGTGTTTGTGTGAGAGTGTGTGACAGTGTTTGTGTGAGAGTGTGCGACAGTGTTTGTGTGTGTTTGTGTGAGAGTGTGTGACAGTGGTTGTGTGTGAGAGTGTGTGACAGTGTTTGTGTGTGTTTGTGTGAGAGTGTGTGGCAGTATTTGTGTGTGTTGGTGTGAGAGTGTGTGACAGTGGTTGTGTGTGAGAGTGTGTGACCGTGTTTGTGTGTGAGTGTGTGAGAGTGTGTGCCAGTGTTTGTGTGAGAGTGTGTGAGAGTGTGTGACAGTGGTTGTGTGTGAGAGTGTGTGACAGTGTTTGTGTGTGTTTGTGTGAGAGTGTGTGGCAGTATTTGTGTGTGTTGGTGTGAGAGTGTGTGACAGTGGTTGTGTGTGAGAGTGTGTGACCGTGTTTGTGTGTGAGTGTGTGAGAGTGTGTGCCAGTGTTTGTGTGAGAGTGTGTGAGAGTGTGTGCCAGTGTTTGTGTGAGAGTGTGTGACAGTGTTTGTGTGAGAGTGTGTGAGAGTGTTTGTGTGAGAGTGTGTGAGAGTGTGTGAGAGTGTTTGTGTGTGTTTGTGTGAGAGTGTTTGTGTGTGTGTGAGAGTGTTTGTGTGTGTTTGTGTGAGAGTGTGTGACAGTGTTTGTGTGAGAGTGTGTGCCAGTGTTTGTGTCAGAGTGTGCGACAGTGTTTGTGCGTGTTTGTGTGAGAGTGTGTGGCAGTGTTTGTGTGTGTTTGTGTGAGAGTGTGTGGCAGTGTTTGTGTGTGAGTGTGTGTGACAGTGTTTGTGTGTGTTTGTGTGAGAGTGTGTGCCAGTGTTGGTGTGACAGTGTGTGGCAGTGTTTGTGTGTGTTTGTGTGAGAGTGTGTGACAGTGGTTGTGTGTGAGAGTGTGTGACAGTGTTTGTGTGTGTTTGTGTGAGAGTGTGTGCCAGTGTTTGTGTGTGTTGGTGTGAGTGTGTGACAGTGTTTGTGTGAGAGTGTGTGCCAGTGTGTGTTTGTGTGAGAGTGTGTGGCAGTGTTTGTGTGTGAGAGTGTGTGACAGTGTTTGTGTGAGAGTGTGTGACAGTGTTTGTGTGAGAGTGTGTGACAGTGTCTGTGAGAGTGTGTTTGTGTGAGAGTTTGTGACAGTATTTGTGTGAGAGTGTGTGACAGTGTTTGTGTGAGAGTGTGTGACAGTGTCTGTGAGAGTGTGTTTGTGTGAGAGTGTGTGACAGTATTTGTGTGTGAGTGTGTGACAGTGTTTGTGTGTGACAGTGTTTGTGCGTGTTTGTGTGAGAATGTGTGACAGTGTTTGTGTGAGAGTGTGTGACAGTGTTTGTGTGTGTTTGTGTGAGAGTGTGTGACCGTGTTTGTGTGAGAGTGTGTGACAGTGTGTGACAGTGTTTGTGTGAGAGTGTGTGACAGTGTGTGACAGTGTTTGTGTGAGAGTGTGTGAGTGTTTGTGTGTGTTTGTGTGAGAATGTGTGACAGTGTTTGTGTGAGAGTGTGTGACAGTGTTTGTGTGTGTTTGTGTGAGAGTGTGTGACAGTTTTTGTGTGAGAGTGTGTGACAGTGTTTGTGTGAGAGTGTGTGAGTGTTTGTGTGTGTTTGTTTGAGAATGTGTGACAGTGTTTGTGTGAGAGTGTGTGACAGTGTTTGTGTGTCTTTGTGTGAGAGTGTTTGTGTGTGTTTGTGTGAGAGTGTGTGACAGTGTTTGTGTGTGTTTGTGTGCGTGTGTGTGACAGTGTTTGCATGAGAGCGTGTGAAAGTGTTTTTATGTGTGTGGCTGTGTGAGAGTGCGTGACAGTGTTTGTGTGAGAGTTTTTGACAGTGTTTGTGTGTGTGTGGCTGTGTGAGAGTGTGTGTCAGTGTTTGTGTGAGAGTGTGTGACAGTGTTTGTGTGTGTGTGTGTTTATGGGCAAGTGTGTGACAGTGTATGTGTGAGAGTGTGTGACAGTGTATGTGTGAGAACGTGTGACAGTGTTTGTGAGTTTGAGAGTGTGAGAATGTGTGAAATTGTTTGTGTGTGTTTGTGTGAGAGTGTGTGACAGTGTTTGTCTGAGAGTGTGTGAGTGTTAGCGTGTGTGTGTTTGTCTGTGTGTGTGACAGTGTTGGTGTGTGTGTGTTTATGTGAGAGAGTGTGACAGTGTTTGTCTGAGATTGTGTGAGTGTTTGTTTGTGTGTGTGTGTGTGAGAGTGTGTGACAGTGTTTGTGTGTGTGTGTTTATGGGAGAGTGTGTGACAGTGTATGTGTTTGTGTGTTTATGTGAGAGTGTGTGACAGTTTTTGTGTATTTGTGTGTTTGCATGAGAGTTTGTGTCAGTGTTTGTGTGTGAGAGTGTGTGACAGCGTTTGTGTGTGAGAGTGTGTGACAGTGTTTGTGTGTGAGAGTGTGTGACAGTGTTTGTGTGAGAGTGTTTGACAGTATTTGTGTGTCATTGTGTGAGAGTGTGTGACGGTGTTTGTGTGCGTGTGTTTGTGTGAGAGTGTGTGACAGTGTTTGTGTTTGTGTGACAGTGTTTGTGTTTGTGTGTTTAAGTGAGAGTGTGTGACAGTGTTTGTGTGAGAGTGTGTGACAGTGTTTGTGTGTGTGTGTTTGTGTGCGAGTGTGTGACAGTGTTTGTGTGACAGTGTTTGTGTTTGTGTGACAGTGTTTGTGTTTGTGTGTTTAAGTGAGAGTGTGTGACAGTGTTTGTGTGAGAGTGTGTGACAGTGTTTGTGTGAGAGCGCGTGAAAGTGTTTGTATGTGTGTGGCTGCGTGAGAGTGTGTGACAGTGTTTGTGTGATGGTGTGTGACAGTGTTTGTGTGTGTGTGTGTATATGGGCGAGTGTGTGACAGTGTATGTGTGAGAGTGTGTGACAGTGTTTGTGTGTGTGTGTGCTTATGGGAGAGTGTGTGACAATGTATGTGTTTGTGTGTTTATGTGAGAGTGTGTGACAGTTTTTGTGTATGTGTGTGTTTGCATGAGAGTTTGTGTCAGTGTTTGTGTGTGTGTGTGCTTATGGGAGAGTGTGTGACAGTGTATGTGTGAGAGTGTGTGACAGTGTTTGTGAGTTTGCGAGTGTGAGAATGTGTGAAATTGTTTGTGTGTGTTTGTGTGAGAGTGTTTGTGAGTGTGTGAGTGTTAGCGTGTGTGTGTTTGTCTGTGTGTGTGACAGTGTTGGTGTGTGTTTGTTTATGTGAGAGAGTGTGACAGTGGTTGTCTGAGATTGTGTGAGTGTTTGTTTGTGTGTGTGTGTGTGAGAGTGTGTGACAGTGGTTGTGTGTGTGTGTTTATGTGAGAGAGTGTGACAGTGTTTGTCTGAGATTGTGTGAGTGTTTGTTTGTGTGTGTGTGTGTGAGAGTGTGTGACAGTGTTTGTGTGTGTGTGTTTATGGGAGAGTGTGTGACAGTGTATGTGTTTGTGTGTTTATGTGAGAGTGTGTGACAGTTTTTGTGTATGTGTGTGTTTGCATGAGAGTTTGTGTCAGTGTTTGTGTGTGAGAGTGTGTGACAGTGTTTGTGTGTGAGAGTGTGTGACAGTGTTTGTGTGAGAGTGTTTGACAGTATTTGTGTGTCATTGTGTGAGAGTGTGTGACAGTGTTTGTGTGTGTGTGTTTGTGTGAGTGTGACTGTTTGCGTGTGTGTGTTTGTTTGCGAGTGTGTGACAGTGTTTGTGTGACAGTGTTTGTGTTTGTGTGTTTAAGTGAGAGTGTGTGACAGTGTTTGTGTGAGAGTGTGTGACAGTGTTTGTGTGTTTGTGTTTGCGTGAGAGTGTGTGACAGTGTTTGTGTTTGTTTGCGAGTGTGTGACAGTGTTTGTGTGTGTGTTTGTGTGAGAATGTGTGAGTGTTTGTGTGAGAGTGTGTGACAGTGTTTGAGTGTGTGTGTAAGTGTGAGTGTGTGTGTAAGTGTGAGTGTGTGTGACAGTGTTTGTGTGTGTGTTTTTTGTGAGAATGTGTGACAGTGTTTGTGTGAGAGTGTGTGACAGTGTTTGTTTGAGAGCATGTGACAGTGTTTGTGTGAGTGTGTGTGACAGTGTTAGTGTGAGTTTGTGTGTCAGTGTTTGTGCGAGTGTGTGTGTCAGTGTTTGTGTGTGTGTGACATTGTGTGAGTGTGTGTGACAGTGTTTGTGTGACTGTGTGTGTCAGTGTTTGTGTAAGTGTGTGTGCTAGTGTTTGTGTGAGAGTGTGTGTCAGTGTGTGAGTTTGTGTGTGAAGATTGAGGTTAGATAGTGAAGGCGACCATGGTCAAACATCCGGTACATACTCACCAGACGTACCACAGACGCGTGAGATGGAAATCCAGATTGGAGCAGCTGAGAACAGAAG
Organism: Carcharodon carcharias; assembly: GCF_017639515.1. Lineage (NCBI taxonomy): Eukaryota > Metazoa > Chordata > Chondrichthyes > Lamniformes > Lamnidae > Carcharodon > Carcharodon carcharias. The sequence goes on from NC_054506.1 coordinate 2,148,479, forward strand.
AAGGGAGAACGATTAATTTAAAATCAAAGTGAAGATTCAGGAATTGAGGTGCTCTCCCTCAGCACTGACCCTCCGACAGTGCGGCTCTCCCTCAGTACTGACCCTCTGACAGTGCAGTGCTCCCTCAGTACTGACCCTCCGACAGTGCGGCTCTCCCTCAGTACTGACCCTCTGACAGTGCGGCTCTCCCTCAGCACTGACCATCCGACAGTGCAGGACTCCCTCAGTACTTACCCTCTGACAGTGTGGCTCTCCCTCAGTACTGACCCTCTGACAGTGCGGCTCTCCCTCAGTACTGACCCTCCGAAGGTGCGGCTCTCCCTCAGCACTGACCCTCCGACAGTGCGGCTCTCCCTCAGTACTGACCCTCAGACAGTGCGGCTCTCCCTCAGTACTGACCCTCCGACAGTGCGGCTCTCCCTCAGTACTGACCCTCCGAAGGTGCGGCTCTCCCTCAGCACTGACCCTCCGACAGTGCGGCAATCCCTCAGTACTGACCCTCAGACAGTGCGGCTCTCCCTCAGTACAGACCCTCCGACAGTGCGGCTCTCCCTCAGTACTGACCCTCCGACAGTGCAGCTCTCCCTCAGCACTGACCCTCCGACAGTGCGGCTCTCCCTCAGTAATGAGCCTCCGACAGTGCGGCGCTCCCTCAGTACTGACCCTCTGACAGTGCAGCACTCCCTCAATACTGACACTCCGACAGTGCGGCGCTCCCTCAGTACTGACCCTCCGACAGTGCGGCTCTCCCTCAGCACTGACCCTCCGACAGTGTGGCTCTCCCTCAGCACTGACCCTCCGACAGTGCGGCTCTCCCTCAGTACTGACCCTCCGACAGTACGGCTCTCCCTCAGTACTGACCCTCTGACAGTGCGGCACTCCCTCAGCACCGACCCTCCGACTTTTCAGCACTCCCTCAGTACTGACCCTCCGACAGTGAGGCTCTCCCTCAGTACTGACCCTCCGACAGTTCAGCACTCCCTCAGCACTGACCCTCCGACAGTGCGGCACTCCCTCAGCACTGACCCTCCGACAGTGCGGCACTCCCTCAGCACTGACCCTCCGATAGTGGGCACTCCCTCAGTACTGACCCTCCGACAGTGAATCACTCCATCAGCACTGACCGTCCGACAGCGCGGCGCTCCCTCAGCACTGACCCTCCGACAGTGCGGCTCTCCCTCATTACTGACCCTCTGACAGTGCGGCTCTCCCTCAGTACTGACCCTCCGACAGTGCGGCACTCCCTCAGTACTGACCCTCCGACAGTGCGGCACTCCCTCAGTACTGACCCTCCGACAGTGCGGCTCTCCCTCAGTACAGACCCTCCGACAGTGCGGCACTCCCTCAGTACTGACCCTCTGACAGTGCGGCACTCCCTCAGCACTGACCCTCCAACAGTGCGGCACTCCCTCAGCACTGACCCTCCGATAGTGAGCACTCCCTCAGTACTCACCCTCCGACAGTGAATCACTCCATCAGCACTGACCGTCCGACAGTGTGGCACTCCCTCAGTACTGACCTTTTGACAGTGCAGCTCTCCCTCAGTACTGACCCTCCGACAGTGCGGCTCTCCCTCAGCACTGACCCTCCGACAGTGCGGCTCTCCCTCAGTACTGACCCTCCGACAGTGCAGCTCTCCCTCAGTACTGACCCTCCGAGGGTGCAGCACTCCCTCAGTACTGACCCTCCGACAGTGCGGCTCTCCCTCAGTACTGACCCTCCAACAGCGCTGCACTCCCTCAGTACTGACCCTCCGACAGTGCGGTTCTCCCTCAGTACTGACCCTCCGACAGTGCGGCACTCCCTCAGCACTGACCCTCCGACAGTGCAGCTCTCCCTCTGTACTGAGCCTCCAACAGTGCAGCACTCCCTCAGTACTGACCCTACGACAGTGCGGCACTCCCTCAGCACTGACCCTCCGACAGTGCAGCTCTCCCTCAGCACTGACCCTCTGACAGTGCGGCTCTCCCTCAGTACTGACCCTCCGACAGTGCGGTGCTCCCTCAGTAGTGACCCTCCAACAGTGCAGCACTCCCTCAGTACCGACCCTCCGACAGTGCGGCACTCCCTCAGCACTGACCCTCCGACAGTGCGGCTCTCCCTCAGTACTGACCCTCCAACAGTGCGGCTCTCCCTCAGCACTGACCCTCCGTCAGTGCAGCACTCCCTCAGTACTGACGCTCCGACAGTGCGGCTCTCCCTCAGTACTGACCCTCTGACAGTGCGGCTCTCCCTCAGTACTCACCCTCCGACAGTGAGGCTCTCCCTCAGTACTGACCCTTTGACATGGCAAGATTGTGATGGATGGTTATTAAATTGCTGGTTTGGAAATTGTGGAGGTTTGAAGGGAATGATTTACTGGCCATTGCAGTCAAAGTGCTTTCTGTACATGAGCAATGGGCTGAATAGCATCTGTCTCCTATTTAATACGCAATGAACTTTCATTGTGCGTTCAAAATGGAGGTCACACTCACTGTTCACTGGAGGCACACTCATCATTATCGCTGCTCACCCTCACCATCTGCACTGGGAGAGATAGAGACAGAGAGTGACGTTAGCAGTTACAGACCTGAGAAACCATCACACAGAGTGTGAGAGAGCGAGAGAGAGAGTCAGAGAGAGACAGACAGCATCAGAGAGAATGAGAGAGTGACACACAGAGAGGTAGAGAGAGAGAGACAAAGAGGTAGAGAGAGACAGACAAAGAGAGAGAGAGAGACAGACAAAGAGAGAGAGAGAGACAGACAAAGAGGGAGAGAGAGACAGACAAAGAGGGAGAGACAGAGAGAGAGAGACAGACAGCGTCAGAGAGAATGAGAGTGACACACAGAGGTAGAGATAGAGAGAGGCAAAGAGGGAGAGACAGAGTCAGAGAGAATAAAGACAGAGAGAGAGACAGAGAGGTGACAAAGAATAAGAGAGTCACAGAGAGTCAGTGAGACAGAGAATAAGAGAGTCACACAGAGGTACAGAGAGTCAGTGTGACAAAGAATAAGAGAGTCACACAGAGGTACAGAGAATCAGTGCGACAAAGAATAAGAGAGTCACACAAAGGTACAGAGAGTCAGTGCAACAAAGAATAAGAGAGTCACACAGAGATACAGAGATTCGGTGTGACGGAAAATAAGGGAGTGACACAAAGAGGTACAGAGAGTCAGTATGACAGAGATTAAGAGAGTCACACAGAGGTACAGAGAGTCAGTGAGACAGAGAATAAGAGTCACACAGAGGTACAGAGAGCCAGTGTGACAAAGAATAAGAGTCACACAGAGGTACAGAGAGTCAGTGTGACAGAGAATGAGAGAGTCACACAGAGGTACAGAGAGTCAGTGAGACAGAGAATAAGAGAGTCACACAGAGGTACAGAGAGCCAGTGTGACAAAGAATAAGAGTCACACAGAGGTACAGAGAGTCAGTGTGACAGAGAATACGAGAGTCACACAGAGGTACAGAGAGTCAGTGTGACAAAGAAAAAGAGAGTCACACAGAGGTACAGAGAGTCAGTGCGACAAAGAAAAAGAGAGTCACACAGAGGTACAGAGAGTCAGTGCGACAAAGAAAAAGAGAGTCACACAGAGGTACAGAGAGTCAGTGTGACAAAGAATAAGAGAGTCACACAGAGGTACAGAGAGTCAGTGCGACAAAGAATAAGAGAGTCACACAGAGGTACAGAGAGTCAGTGTGACAGAGATTAAGAGAGTCACACAGAGGTACAGAGAGTCAGTGAGACAGAGAATAAGAGTCACACAGAGGTACAGAGAGTCAGTGTGACAAAGAATAAGAGAGTCACACAGAGGTACAGAGAGTCAGTGAGACAGAGAATAAGAGAGTCACACAGAGGTACAGAGAATCAGTGTGACAAAGAATAAGAGAGTCACACAGAGGTACAGAGAATCAGTGTGACAAAGAATAAGAGTCACACAGAGGTACAGAGAGTCAGTGCGACAAAGAATAAGAGAGTCACACAGAGGTACAGAGAATCAGTGTGACAAAGAATAAGAGAGTCACACAGAGGTACAGAGAATCAGTGTGACAAAGAATAAGAGAGTCACACAGAGGTACAGAGAGTCAGTGTGACAAAGAATAAGAGAGTCACACAGAGGTACAGAGAGTCAGTGAGACAGAGAATAAGAGAGTCACACAGAGGTACAGAGAGTCAGTGTGACAAAGAATAAGAGAGTCACACAGAGGTACAGAGAATCAGTGTGACAAAGAATAAGAGTCACACAGAGGTACAGAGAGTCAGTGTGACAGAGAATAAGAGAGTCACACAGAGGTACAGAGAGTCAGTGTGACAAAGAAAAAGAGAGTCACACAGAGGTACAGAGAGTCAGTGTGACAAAGAAAAAGAGAGTCACACAGAGGTACAGAGAGTCAGTGTGACAAAGAATAAGAGAGTCACACAGAGGTACAGAGAGTCAGTGAGACAGAGAATAAGAGAGTCACACAGAGGTACAGAGAGTCAGTGAGACAGAGAATGAGAGAGTCACACAGAGGTACAGAGAGTCAGTGAGACAGAGAATAAGAGAGTCACACAGAGGTACAGAGAGTCAGTGAGACAGAGAATAAGAGAGTCACACAGAGGTACAGAGAGTCAGAGAGACAGAGAATGAGAGAGTCACACAGAGGTACAGAGAGTCAGTGAGACAGAGAATGAGAGAGTCACACAGAGGTACAGAGAGTCAGTGAGACAGAGAATGAGAGAGTCACACAGAGGTACAGAGAGCCAGTGAGACAGAGAATGAGAGAGTCACACAGAGGTACAGAGAGTCAGTGAGACAGAGAATGAGAGAGTCACACAGAGGTACAGAGAGTCAGTGTGACAGGAAAGAAGGGAGTGACACAAAGAGGTACAGAGGGAGACTGAGAGAGGTGGTAGGGGGCAGATTAATCAAATAATGCGTGCGAGGGATGGAAAGATGGATCTGTTCGAGACGATGGAGAACAAGCGAACCAATCTCAGCAGGGAGATTGTGATTTGAACTGAGAAAGGAAGAACAGAGGGTAGGGGACAGGGCTCAGAGAGGGGGAGCGAAGAGCCAAAACTGGTAGAGCGAGGGAAGGAGGGAAGAGAGAGTTAAAGAGAGAGGAGGTAATGTTCAATTAGAGAGACAGAAGGAGGGAATGTTCAGTAAGAGTGAGAGGGGAAAGGAGGGAATGTTCAGTTAGAGAGAGAGAGGGAAGGAGGGAATGTTCAGTAAGAGTGAGAGGGGAAAGGAGGGAATGTTCAGTTAGAGAGAGAGAGGGAAGGAGGGAATGTTCAGTTAGAGAGAGAGAGGGAAGGAGGGAAAGTTCAGTTAGAGAGAGAGAGGGAAGGAGGGAATGTTCAGTTAGAGAGAGAGAGGGAAGGAGGGAATGTTCAGTTAGAGAGAGAGAGGGAAGGAGGGAATGTTCAGTTAGAGAGAGAGAGGGAAGGAGGGAATGTTCAGTTAGAGAGAGAGAGAGGGAAGGAGGGAATGTTCAGTTAGAGAGAGAGAGAGGGAAGGAGGGAATGTTCAGTAAAAGAGAGAGAGAGGGAAGGAGGGAATGTACAGTTAGAGAGAGAGAGAGGGAAGGAGGGAATGTTCAGTTAGAGAGAGAGAGGGAAGGAGGGAATGTTCAGTTAGAGAGAGAGAGAGGGAAGGAGGGAATGTTCAGTTAGAGAGAGAGAGGGAAGGAGGGAATGTTCAGTTAGAGAGAGAGAGGGAAGGAGGGAATGTTCAGTTAGAGAGAGAGAGAGGGAAGGAGGGAATGTTCAGTAAAAGAGAGAGAGAGGGAAGGAGGGAATGTACAGTTAGAGAGAGAGAGGGAAGGAGGGAATGTTAAGTTAGAGAGAGGGAAGGAGGGAATGTTCAGTTAGAGAGAGAGAGAGGGAAGGAGGGAATGTTCAGTTAGAGAGAGAGAGGGAAGGAGGGAATGTTCAGTTAGAGAGAGAGAGGGAAGGAGGGAATGTTCAGTTAGAGAGAGGGATGGAGGGAATGTTCAGTTAGAGAGAGAGAGGGAAGGAGGGAATGTTCAGTTAGAGAGAGAGAGGGAAGGAGGGAATGTTCAGATAGAGAGAGAGAGAGGGAAGGAGGGAATGTTCAGTTAGAGAGAGAGAGGGAAGGAGGGAATGTTCAGTTAGAGAGAGAGAGGGAAGGAGGGAATGTTCAGTTAGAGAGAGAGAGGGAAGGAGGGAATGTTCAGATAGAGAGAGAGAGAGGGAAGGAGGGAATGTTCAGTTAGAGAGAGAGAGGGAAGGAGGGAATGTTCAGTTAGAGAGAGAGAGGGAAGGAGGGAATGTTCAGTTAGAGAGAGAGAGGGAAGGAGGGAATGTTCAGATAGAGAGAGAGAGGGAAGGAGGGAATGTTCAGTTAGAGAGAGGGATGGAGGGAATGTTCAGTTAGAGAGAGAGAGGGAAGGAGGGAATGTTCAGTTAGAGAGAGAGAGAGGGAAGGAGGGAATGTTCAGTTAGAGAGAGAGAGGGAAGGAGGGAATGTTCAGATAGAGAGAGAGAGGGAAGGAGGGAATGTTCAGTTAGAGAGAGAGGGAAGGAGGGAATGTTCAGTTAGAGAGAGGGAACGAGGGAATGTTCAGTTAAAGAGAGAGAGGGAGGGAATGTTCAAATAAAGAGAGAGAGGGAAGGAGGGAATGTTCAGTTAAAGAGACAGAGGGAAGGAGGGAATGTTCAGTTAGAGAGAGAGAGGGAAGGAGGAATGTTCAGTTAGAGAGAGAGAGGGAAGGAGGGAATGTTCAGTTAGAGAGAGAGAGGGAAGGAGGGAATGTTCAGTTAGAGAGAGAGGGAAGGAGGGAATGTTCAGTTAGAGAGAGGGATGGAGGGAATGTTCAGTTAAAGAGAGAGAGGGAAGGAGGGAATGTTCAGTTAGAGAGAGAGAGGGAAGGAGGGAATGTTCAGTTAGAGAGGGAGAGGGAAGGAGGGAATGTTCAGTTAGAGAGAGAGAGGGAAGGAGGGAATGTTCAGTTAGAGAGAGAGGGAAGGAGGGAATGTTCAGTTAGAGAGAGAGAGGGAAGGAGGGAATGTTCAGTTAGAGAGAGAGAGGGAAGGAGGGAATGTTCAGTTAGAGAGAGAGAGGGAAGGAGGGAATGTTCAGTTAGAGAGAGAGAGGGAAGGAGGGAATGTTCAGTTAGAGAGAGAGAGGGAAGGAGGGAATGTTCAGTTAGAGAGAGAGAGGGATGGAGGGAATGTTCAGTTAGAGAGAGAGAGGGAAGGAGGGAATGTTCAGTTAGAGAGAGAGAGGAAAGGAGGGAATGTTCAGTTAGAGAGAGAGAGGGAAGGAGGGAATGTTCAGTTAGAGAGAGAGAGGGAAGGAGGGAATGTTCAGTTAGAGAGAGAGAGGGAAGAAGGGAATGTTCAGTTAGAGAGAGAGAGGGAAGGAGGGAATGTTCAGTTAGAGAGAGAGGGAAGGAGGGAATGTTCAGTTAGAGAGACGGAAGGAGGGAATGTTCAGTTAAAGAGAGAGAGGGAAGGAGGGAATGTTCAGTTAAAGAGAGAGAGGGAAGGAGGGAATGTTCATTTAGAGAAGAGAGGGAAGGAGGGAATGTTCAGTTAGAGAGAGAGAGGGAAGGAGGGAATGTTCAGTTAGAGAGAGAGAGGGAAGGAGAGAATGTTCAGTTAGAGAGAGAGAGGGAAGGAGGGAATGTTGAGTTAGAGAGAGAGATGGAAGGAGTTAATGTTCAGTTAGAGAGAGAGAGGGAAGGAGGGAATGTTCAGTTAGAGAGAGAGGGGGAAGGAGGGAATGTTCAGTTAGAGAGAGAGAGGGAAGGAGGGAATGTTCAGTTAGAGAGAGAGAGAGGGAAGGAGGGAATGTTCAGTTAGAGAGAGAGAGAGGAAAGGAGGGAATGTTCAGTTAGAGAGAGAGGGAAGGAGGGAATGTTCAGTTAGAGAGAGAGAGGGAAGGAGGGAATGTTCAGTTAGAGAGAGGGATGGAGGGAATGTTCAGTTAGAGAGAGAGAGGGAAGGAGGGAATGTTCAGTTAGACAGAGAAAGAGGGAAGGAGGGAATGTTCAGTTAGAGAGAGAGAGGGAAGGAGGGAATGTTCAGTTAGAGAGAGAGAGGGAAGGAGGGAATGTTCAGATAGAGAGAGAGAGGGAAGGAGGGAATGTTCAGTTAGAGAGAGGGATGGAGGGAATGTTCAGTTAGAGAGAGAGAGAGGGAAGGAGGGAATGTTCAGTTAGAGAGAGAGAGAGGGAAGGAGGGAATGTTCAGTTAGAGAGAGAGAGGGAAGGAGGGAATGTTCAGTTAGAGAGAGAGGGAAGGAGGGAATGTTCAGTTAAAGAGAGAGAGGGAGGGAATGTTCAGTTAAAGAGAGAGAGGGAAGGAGGGAATGTTCAGTTAGCGAGAGAGAGGGAAGGAGGGAATGTTCAGTTAGAGAGAGAGGGAAGGAGGGAATGTTCAGTTAGAGAGAGAGAGAGGGAAGGAGGGAATGTTCAGTTAGAGAGAGAGAGGGAAGGAGGGAATGTTCAGTTAGAGAGAGAGAGGGAAGGAGGGAATGTTCAGTTAAAGAGAGAGAGGGAAGGAGGGAATGTTCAGTTAGAGAGAGAGAGGGAAGGAGGGAATGTTCAGTTAGAGAGAGAGAGGGAAGGAGGGAATGTTCAGTTAGAGAGAGAGGGAAGGAGGGAATGTTCAGTTAGAGAGAGAGAGGGAAGGAGGGAATGTTCAGTTAGAGAGAGAGAGGGAAGGAGGGAATGTTCAGATAGAGAGAGGGATGGAGGGAATGTTCAGTTAGAGAGAGAGAGGGAAGGAGGGAATGTTCAGTTAGACAGAGAAAGAGGGAAGGAGGGAATGTTCAGTTAGAGAGAGAGAGGGAAGGAGGGAATGTTCAGTTAGAGAGAGAGAGGGAAGGAGGGAATGTTCAGATAGAGAGAGAGAGGGAAGGAGGGAATGTTCAGTTAGAGAGAGGGATGGAGGGAATGTTCAGTTAGAGAGAGAGAGGGAAGGAGGGAATGTTCAGTTAGAGAGAGAGAGAGGGAAGGAGGGAATGTTCAGTTAGAGAGAGAGAGGGAAGGAGGGAATGTTCAGTTAGAGAGAGAGAGGGAAGGAGGGAATGTTCAGTTAGAGAGAGGGAAGGAGGGAATGTTCAGTTAAAGAGAGAGAGGGAGGGAATGTTCAAATAAAGAGAGAGAGGGAAGGAGGGAATGTTCAGTTAGAGAGAGAGGGAAGGAGGGAATGTTCAGTTAGAGAGAGAGAGGGAAGGAGGGAATGTTCAGTTAGAGAGAGAGAGGGAAGGAGGGAATGTTCAGTTAGAGAGAGAGGGAAGGAGGGAATGTTCAGTTAGAGAGAGAGAGGGAAGGAGGGAATGTTCAGTTAGAGAGAGAGAGGGAAGGAGGGAATGTTCAGTTAGAGAGAGAGAGGGAAGGAGGGAATGTTCAGTTAGAGAGAGAGAGGGAAGGAGGGAATGTTCAGTTAGAGAGAGAGGGAAGGAGGGAATGTTCAGTTAGAGAGAGAGAGGGAAGGAGGGAATGTTCAGTTAGAGAGAGAGAGAGGGAAGGAGGGAATGTTCAGTTAGAGAGAGAGAGGGAAGGAGGGAATGTTCAGTTAGAGAGAGAGAGGGAAGGAGGGAATGTTCAGTTAGAGAGAGAGAGGGAAGGAGGGAATGTTCAGTTAGGGAGAGAGAGGGAAGGAGGGAATGTTCAGTTAGAGAGAGAGGGAAGGAGGGAATGTTCAGTTAGAGAGAGAGAGGGAAGGAGGGAATGTTCAGTTAGAGAGAGAGAGGGAAGGAGGGAATGTTAAGTTAGAGAGAGAGAGGGAAGGAGGGAATGTTCAGTTAGAGAGAGAGAGGGAAGGAGGGAATGTTCAGTTAGAGAGAGAGAGGGAAGGAGGGAATGTTCAGTTAGAGAGAGAGAGGGAAGGAGGGAATGTTCAGTTAGAGAGAGAGAGGGAAGGAGGGAATGTTCAGTTAGAGAGAGAGAGGGAAGGAGGGAATGTTCAGTTAGAGAGAGAGAGGGAAGGAGGGAATGTTCAGTTAGAGAGAGAGAGGGAAGGAGGGAATGTTCAGTTAGAGAGAGAGAGGGAAGGAGGGAATGTTCAGTTAGAGAGAGAGAGGGAAGGAGGGAATGTTCAGTTAGAGAGAGAGAGGGAAGGAGGGAATGTTCAGTTAGAGAGAGAGAGGGAAGGAGGGAATGTTCAGTTAGAGAGAGAGAGGGAAGGAGGGAATGTTCAGTTAGAGAGAGAGGGAAGGAGGGAATTTTCAGTTAGAGCGAGAGAGGGAAGGAGGGAATGTTCAGTTAGAGAGAGAGAGGGAAGGAGGGAATGTTCAGTTAGAGAGAGAGAGGAAAGGAGGGAATGTTCAGTTAGAGAGAGAGAGGGAAGGAGGGAATGTTCAGTTAGAGAGAGAGAGGGAAGGAGGGAATGTTCAGTTAGAGAGAGAGGGAAGGAGGGAATGTTCAGTTAGAGAGAGAGAGGGAAGGAGGGAATGTTCAGTTAGAGAGAGAGAGGGAAGGAGGGAATGTTCAGTTAGAGAGAGAGAGGAAAGGAGGGAATGTTCAGTTAGAGAGAGAGAGGGAAGGAGGGAATGTTCAGTTAGAGAGAGAGAGGAAGGAGGGAATGTTCAGTTAGAGAGAGAGAGGGAAGGAGGGAATGTTCAGTTAGAGAGAGAGAGGGAAGGAGGGAATGTTCAGTTAGAGAGAGAGAGGGAAGGAGGGAATGTTCAGTTAGAGAGAGAGAGGGAAGGAGGGAATGTTCAGTTAGAGAGAGAGAGGGAAGGAGGGAATGTTCAGTTAGAGAGAGAGAGGGAAGGAGGGAATGTTCAGTTAGAGAGAGAGAGGGAAGGAGGGAATGTTCAGTTAGAGAGAGAGAGGGAAGGAGGGAATGTTCAGTTAGAGAGAGAGAGGGAAGGAGGGAATGTTCAGTTAGAGAGAGAGAGGGAAGGAGGGAATGTTCAGTTAGAGAGAGAGAGGGAAGGAGGGAATGTTCAGTTAGAGAGAGAGAGGGAAGGAGGGAATGTTCAGTTAGAGAGAGAGGGAAGGAGGGAATGTTCAGTTAGAGAGAGAGAGGGAAGGAGGGAATGTTCAGTTAGAGAGAGAGAGGGAAGGAGGGAATGTTCAGTTAGAGAGAGAGAGGGAAGGAGGGAATGTTCAGTTAGAGAGAGAGAGGGAAGGAGGGAATGTTCAGTTAGAGAGAGAGAGGGAAGGAGGGAATGTTCAGTTAGAGAGAGAGGGAAGGAGGGAATGTTCAGTTAGAGAGAGAGAGGGAAGGAGGGAATGTTCAGTTAGAGAGAGAGAGGGAAGGAGGGAATGTTCAGTTAGAGAGAGAGAGGGAAGGAGGGAATGTTCAGTTAGAGAGAGAGGGAAGGAGGGAATGTTCAGTTAGAGAGAGAGAGGGAAGGAGGGAATTTTAAGTTAGAGAGAGAGAGGGAAGGAGGGAATGTTCAGTTAGAGAGAGAGAGGGAAGGAGGGAATGTTCAGTTAGAGAGAGAGAGGGAAGGAGGGAATGTTCAGTTAGAGAGGGAAAGAGAGAAGGAGGGAATGTTCAGTTAGAGAGAGAGGGAAGGAGGGAATGTTCAGTTAGAGAGAGAGAGGGAAGGAGGGAATGTTCAGTTAGAGAGAGAGAGGGAAGGAGGGAATGTTCAGTTAGAGAGAGAGAGGGAAGGAGGGAATGTTCAGTTAGAGAGAGAGAGGGAAGGAGGGAATGTTCAGTTAGAGAGAGAGAGGGAAGGAGGGAATGTTCAGTTAGAGAGAGAGAGGGAAGGAGGGAATGTTCAGTTAGAGAGAGAGAGGGAAGGAGGGAATGTTCAGTTAGAGAGAGAGAGGGAAGGAGGGAATGTTCAGTTAGAGAGAGAGAGGGAAGGAGGGAATGTTCAGTTAGAGAGAGAGAGGGAAGGAGGGAATGTTCAGTTAGAGAGAGAGAGGGAAGGAGGGAATGTTCAGTTAGAGAGAGAGAGGGAAGGAGGGAATGTTCAGTTAGAGAGAGAGAGGGAAGGAGGGAATGTTCAGTTAGAGAGAGAGAGGGAAGGAGGGAATGTTCAGTTAGAGAGAGAGAGGGAAGGAGGGAATGTTCAGTTAGAGAGAGAGAGGGAAGGAGGGAATGTTCAGTTAGAGAGAGAGAGGGAAGGAGGGAATGTTCAGATTGAGAGAGAGAGGGAAGGAGGGAATGTTCAGTTAGAGAGAGGGATGGAGGGAATGTTCAGTTAGAGAGAGAGAGGGAAGGAGGGAATGTTCAGTTAGAGAGAGAGAGGGAAGGAGGGAATGTTCAGTTAGAGAGAGAGAGGGAAGGAGGGAATGTTCAGTTAGAGAGAGAGAGGGAAGGAGGGAATGTTCAGTTAGAGAGAGAGAGGGAAGGAGGGAATGTTCAGTTAGAGAGAGAGGGAAGGAGGGAATGTTCAGTTAGAGAGAGAGAGGGAAGGAGGGAATGTTCAGTTAGAGAGAGAGAGGGAAGGAGGGAATGTTCAGTTAGAGAGAGAGAGGGAAGGAGGGAATGTTCAGTTAGAGAGAGAGAGGGAAGGAGGGAATGTTCAGTTAGAGAGAGAGAGGGAAGGAGGGAATGTTCATTTAGAGAGAGAGAGGGAAGGAGGGAATGTTCAGTTAGAGAGAGAGAGGGAAGGAGGGAATGTTCAGTTAGAGAGAGAGGGAAGGAGGGAATGTTCAGTTAGAGAGAGAGAGGGAAGGAGGGAATGTTCAGTTAGAGAGAGAGAGGGAAGGAGGGAATGTTCAGTTAGAGAGAGAGAGGGAAGGAGGGAATGTTCAGTTAGAGAGAGAGAGGGAAGGAGGGAATGTTCAGTTAGAGAGAGAGAGGGAAGGAGGGAATGTTCAGTTAGAGAGAGAGAGGGAAGGAGGGAATGTTCAGTTAGAGAGAGAGAGGGAAGGAGGGAATGTTCAGTTAGAGAGAGAGAGGGAAGGAGGGAATGTTCATTTAGAGAGAGAGAGGGAAGGAGGGAATGTTCAGTTAGAGAGAGAGAGGGAAGGAGGGAATGTTCAGTTAGAGAGAGAGAGGGAAGGAGGGAATGTTCAGTTAGAGAGAGAGAGGGAAGGAGGGAATGTTCAGTTAGAGAGAGAGAGGGAAGGAGGGAATGTTCAGTTAGAGAGAGAGGGAAGGAGGGAATGTTCAGTTAGAGAGAGAGAGGGAAGGAGGGAATGTTCAGTTAGAGAGAGAGAGGGAAGGAGGGAATGTTCAGTTAGAGAGAGAGAGAGGGAAGGAGGGAATGTTCAGTTAGAGAGAGAGGGAAGGAGGGAATGTTCAGTTAGAGAGAGGGAAGGAGGGAATGTTCAGTTAAAGAGAGAGAGGGAAGGAGGGAATGTTCAGTTAGAGAGAGAGAGGGAAGGAGGGAATGTTCAGTTAGAGAGAGAGAGGGAAGGAGGGAATGTTCAGTTAGAGAGAGAGGGAAGGAGGGAATGTTCAGTTAGAGAGAGAGAGGGAAGGAGGGAATGTTCAGTTAGAGAGAGAGAGGGAAGGAGGGATTGTTCAGTTAGAGAGAGAGGGAAGGAGGGAATGTTCAGTTAGAGAGAGAGAGGGAAGGAGGGAATGTTCAGTTAGAGAGAGAGAGGGAAGGAGGGAATGTTCAGTTAGAGAGAGAGAGGGAAGGAGGGAATGTTCAGTTAGAGAGAGAGAGGGAAGGAGGGAATGTTCAGTTAGAGAGAGAGAGGGAAGGAGGGAATGTTCAGTTAGAGAGAGAGAGGGAAGGAGGGAATGTTCAGTTAGAGAGAGAGAGGGAAGGAGGGAATGTTCAGTTAGAGAGAGAGAGGGAAGGAGGGAATGTTCAGTTAGAGAGAGAGAGGGAAGGAGGGAATGTTCAGTTAGAGAGAGAGAGGGAAGGAGGGAATGTTCAGTTAGAGAGAGAGGGAAGGAGGGAATGTTCAGTTAGAGAGAGAGAGGGAAGGAGGGAATGTTCAGTTAGAGAGAGAGAGGGAAGGAGGGAATGTTCAGTTAAAGAGAGAGGGAAGGAGGGAATGTTCAGTTAGAGAGAGAGAGGGAAGGAGGGAATGTTCAGTTAGAGAGAGAGAGGGAAGGAGGGAATTTTCAGTTAGAGAGAGAGGGAAGGAGGGAATGTTCAGTTAGAGAGAGAGGGAAGGAGGGAATGTTCAGTTAGAGAAAGAGTGGCAAGGAGGGAATGTTCAGTTAGAGAGAGAGAGGGAAGGAGGGAATGTTCAGTTAGAGAGAGAGAGGGAAGGAGGGAATGTTCAGTTAGAGAGAGAGAGGGAAGGAGGGAATGTTCAGTTAGAGAGAGAGAGGGAAGGAGGGAATGTTCAGTTAGAGAGAGAGAGGGAAGGAGGGAATGTTCAGTTAGAGAGAGAGAGGGAAGGAGGGAATGTTCAGTTAGAGAGAGAGAGGGAAGGAGGGAATGTTCAGTTAGAGAGAGAGAGGGAAGGAGGGAATGTTCAGTTAGAGAGAGAGAGGGAAGGAGGGAATGTTCAGTTAGAGAGAGAGAGGGAAGGAGGGAATGTTCAGTTAGAGAGAGAGAGGGAAGGAGGGAATGTTCAGTTAGAGAGAGAGAGGGAAGGAGGGAATGTTCAGTTAGAGAGAGAGAGGGAAGGAGGGGAATGTTCAGTTAGAGAGAGAGAGGGAAGGAGGGAATGTTCAGTTAGAGAGAGAGAGGGAAGGAGGGAATGTTCAGTTAGAGAGAGAGAGGGAAGGAGGGAATGTTCAGTTAGAGAGAGAGAGGGAAGGAGGGAATGTTCAGTTAGAGAGAGAGAGGGAAGGAGGGAATGTTCAGTTAGAGAGAGAGAGGGAAGGAGGGAATGTTCAGTTAGAGAGAGAGAGGGAAGGAGGGAATGTTCAGTTAGAGAGAGAGAGGGAAGGAGGGAATGTTCAGTTAGAGAGAGAGAGGGAAGGAGGGAATGTTCAGTTAGAGAGAGAGAGGGAAGGAGGGAATGTTCAGTTAGAGAGAGAGAGGGAAGGAGGGAATGTTCAGTTAGAGAGAGAGAGGGAAGGAGGGAATGTTCAGTTAGAGAGAGAGAGGGAAGGAGGGAATGTTCAGTTAGAGAGAGAGAGGGAAGGAGGGAATGTTCAGTTAGAGAGAGAGAGGGAAGGAGGGAATGTTCAGTTAGAGAGAGAGAGGGAAGGAGGGAATGTTCAGTTAGAGAGAGAGAGGGAAGGAGGGAATGTTCAGTTAGAGAGAGAGAGGGAAGGAGGGAATGTTCAGTTAGAGAGAGAGAGGGAAGGAGGGAATGTTCAGTTAGAGAGAGAGAGGGAAGGAGGGAATGTTCAGTTAGAGAGAGAGAGGGAAGGAGGGAATGTTCAGTTAGAGAGAGAGAGGGAAGGAGGGAATGTTCAGTTAGAGAGAGAGAGGGAAGGAGGGAATGTTCAGTTAGAGAGAGAGAGGGAAGGAGGGAATGTTCAGTTAGAGAGAGAGAGGGAAGGAGGGAATGTTCAGTTAGAGAGAGAGAGGGAAGGAGGGAATGTTCAGTTAGAGAGAGAGAGGGAAGGAGGGAATGTTCAGTTAGAGAGAGAGAGGGAAGGAGGGAATGTTCAGTTAGAGAGAGAGAGGGAAGGAGGGAATGTTCAGTTAGAGAGAGAGAGGGAAGGAGGGAATGTTCAGTTAGAGAGAGAGAGGGAAGGAGGGAATGTTCAGTTAGAGAGAGAGAGGGAAGGAGGGAATGTTCAGTTAGAGAGAGAGAGGGAAGGAGGGAATGTTCAGTTAGAGAGAGAGAGGGAAGGAGGGAATGTTCAGTTAGAGAGAGAGGGAAGGAGGGAATGTTCAGTTAGAGAGAGAGAGGGAAGGAGGGAATGTTCAGTTAGAGAGAGAGGGAAGGAGGGAATGTTCAGTTAGAGAGAGAGAGGGAAGGAGGGAATGTTCAGTTAGAGAGAGAGAGGGAAGGAGGGAATGTTCAGTTAGAGAGAGAGAGGGAAGGAGGGAATGTTCAGTTAGAGAGAGAGAGGGAAGGAGGGAATGTTCAGTTAGAGAGAGAGAGGGAAGGAGGGAATGTTCAGTTAGAGAGAGAGAGGGAAGGAGGGAATGTTCAGTTAGAGAGAGAGTGTGAAGGAGGGAATGTTCAGTTAGAGCGAGAGAGGGAAGGAGGGAATGTTCAGATAGAGACAGAGACGAAGGAGGGAATGTTCAGTTAGAGAGAGGGAAGGAGGGATGTTCAGTTAAAGAGAGAGAGGGAAGGACGGAATGTTCAGTTAGAGAGAGAGAGGGAAGGAGGGAATGTTCAGTTAGAGAGAGAGGGAAGGAGGGAATGTTCAGTTAGAGAGAGAGAGGGAAGGAGGGAATGTTCAGTTAGAGAGAGAGAGGGAAGGAGGGAATGTTCAGTTAGAGAGAGAGAGGGAAGGAGGGAATGTTCAGTTAGAGAGAGAGAGGGAAGGAGGGAATGTTCAGTTAGAGAGAGAGAGGGAAGGAGGGAATGTTCAGTTAGAGAGAGAGAGGGAAGGAGGGAATGTTCAGTTAGAGAGAGAGAGGGAAGGAGGGAATGTTCAGTTAGAGAGAGAGAGGGAAGGAGGGAATGTTCAGTTAGAGAGAGAGGGAAGGAGGGAATGTTCAGTTAGAGAGAGAGAGGGAAGGAGGGAATGTTCAGTTAGAGAGAGAGAGGGAAGGAGGGAATGTTCAGTTAGAGAGAGAGGGAAGGAGGGAATGTTCAGTTAGAGAGAGAGAGGGAAGGAGGGAATGTTCAGTTAGAGAGAGAGAGGGAAGGAGGGAATGTTCAGTTAGAGAGAGAGAGGGAAGGAGGGAATGTTCAGTTAGAGAGAGAGGGAAGGAGGGAATGTTCAGTTAGAGAGAGAGAGGGAAGGAGGGAATGTTCAGTTAGAGAGAGAGAGGGAAGGAGGGAATGTTCAGTTAGAGAGAGAGAGGGAAGGAGGGAATGTTCAGTTAGAGAGAGAGAGGGAAGGAGGGAATGTTCAGTTAGAGAGAGAGGGAAGGAGGGAATGTTCAGTTAGAGAGAGAGAGGGAAGGAGGGAATGTTCAGTTAGAGAGAGAGAGGGAAGGAGGGAATGTTCAGTTAGAGAGAGAGAGGGAAGGAGGGAATGTTCAGTTAGAGAGAGAGAGGGAAGGAGGGAATGTTCAGTTAGAGAGAGAGAGGGAAGGAGGGAATGTTCAGTTAGAGAGAGAGAGGGAAGGAGGGAATGTTCAGTTAGAGAGAGAGAGGGAAGGAGGGAATGTTCAGTTAGAGAGAGAGAGGGAAGGAGGGAATGTTCAGTTAGAGAGAGAGAGGGAAGGAGGGAATGTTCAGTTAGAGAGAGAGAGGGAAGGAGGGAATGTTCAGTTAGAGAGAGAGAGGGAAGGAGGGAATGTTCAGTTAGAGAGAGAGAGGGAAGGAGGGAATGTTCAGTTAGAGAGAGAGAGGGAAGGAGGGAATGTTCAGTTAGAGAGAGAGAGGGAAGGAGGGAATGTTCAGTTAGAGAGAGAGAGGGAAGGAGGGAATGTTCAGTTAGAGAGAGAGAGGGAAGGAGGGAATGTTCAGTTAGAGAGAGAGAGGGAAGGAGGGAATGTTCAGTTAGAGAGAGAGAGGGAAGGAGGGAATGTTCAGTTAGAGAGAGAGAGGGAAGGAGGGAATGTTCAGTTAGAGAGAGAGGGAAGGAGGGAATGTTCAGTTAGAGAGAGAGAGGGAAGGAGGGAATGTTCAGTTAGAGAGAGAGAGGGAAGGAGGGAATGTTCAGTTAGAGAGAGAGAGGGAAGGAGGGAATGTTCAGTTAGAGAGAGAGAGGGAAGGAGGGAATGTTCAGTTAGAGAGAGAGAGGGAAGGAGGGAATGTTCAGTTAGAGAGAGAGAGGGAAGGAGGGAATGTTCAGTTAGAGAGAGAGAGGGAAGGAGGGAATGTTCAGTTAGAGAGAGAGAGGGAAGGAGGGAATGTTCAGTTAGAGAGAGAGAGGGAAGGAGGGAATGTTCAGTTAGAGAGAGAGGGAAGGAGGGAATGTTCAGTTAGAGAGAGAGAGGGAAGGAGGGAATGTTCAGTTAGAGAGAGAGAGGGAAGGAGGGAATGTTCAGTTAGAGAGAGAGGGAAGGAGGGAATGTTCAGTTAGAGAGAGAGAGGGAAGGAGGGAATGTTCAGTTAGAGAGAGAGAGGGAAGGAGGGAATGTTCAGTTAGAGAGAGAGGGAAGGAGGGAATGTTCAGTTAGAGAGAGAGAGGGAAGGAGGGAATGTTCAGTTAGAGAGAGAGAGGGAAGGAGGGAATGTTCAGTTAGAGAGAGAGAGGGAAGGAGGGAATGTTCAGTTAGAGAGAGAGAGGGAAGGAGGGAATGTTCAGTTAGAGAGAGAGAGGGAAGGAGGGAATGTTCAGTTAGAGAGAGAGAGGGAAGGAGGGAATGTTCAGTTAGAGAGAGAGAGGGAAGGAGGGAATGTTCAGTTAGAGAGAGAGAGGGAAGGAGGGAATGTTCAGTTAGAGAGAGAGAGGGAAGGAGGGAATGTTCAGTTAGAGAGAGAGAGGGAAGGAGGGAATGTTCAGTTAGAGAGAGAGAGGGAAGGAGGGAATGTTCAGTTAGAGAGAGAGAGGGAAGGAGGGAATGTTCAGTTAGAGAGAGAGAGGGAAGGAGGGAATGTTCAGTTAGAGAGAGAGAGGGAAGGAGGGAATGTTCAGTTAGAGAGAGAGAGGGAAGGAGGGAATGTTCAGTTAGAGAGAGAGGGAAGGAGGGAATGTTCAGTTAGAGAGAGAGAGGGAAGGAGGGAATGTTCAGTTAGAGAGAGAGAGGGAAGGAGGGAATGTTCAGTTAGAGAGAGAGGGAAGGAGGGAATGTTCAGTTAGAGAGAGAGAGGGAAGGAGGGAATGTTCAGTTAGAGAGAGAGAGGGAAGGAGGGAATGTTCAGTTAGAGAGAGAGAGGGAAGGAGGGAATGTTCAGTTAGAGAGAGAGAGGGAAGGAGGGAATGTTCAGTTAGAGAGAGAGAGGGAAGGAGGGAATGTTCAGTTAGAGAGAGAGGGAAGGAGGGAATGTTCAGTTAGAGAGAGAGAGGGAAGGAGGGAATGTTCAGTTAGAGAGAGAGAGGGAAGGAGGGAATGTTCAGTTAGAGAGAGAGAGGGAAGGAGGGAATGTTCAGTTAGAGAGAGAGAGGGAAGGAGGGAATGTTCAGTTAGAGAGAGAGAGGGAAGGAGGGAATGTTCAGTTAGAGAGAGAGAGGGAAGGAGGGAATGTTCAGTTAGAGAGAGAGAGGGAAGGAGGGAATGTTCAGTTAGAGAGAGAGAGGGAAGGAGGGAATGTTCAGTTAGAGAGAGAGGGAAGGAGGGAATGTTCAGTTAGAGAGAGAGAGGGAAGGAGGGAATGTTCAGTTAGAGAGAGAGAGGGAAGGAGGGAATGTTCAGTTAGAGAGAGAGAGGGAAGGAGGGAATGTTCAGTTAGAGAGAGAGAGGGAAGGAGGGAATGTTCAGTTAGAGAGAGAGAGGGAAGGAGGGAATGTTCAGTTAGAGAGAGAGAGGGAAGGAGGGAATGTTCAGTTAGAGAGAGAGAGGGAAGGAGGGAATGTTCAGTTAGAGAGAGAGAGGGAAGGAGGGAATGTTCAGTTAGAGAGAGAGAGGGAAGGAGGGAATGTTCAGTTAGAGAGAGAGAGGGAAGGAGGGAATGTTCAGTTAGAGAGAGAGAGGGAAGGAGGGAATGTTCAGTTAGAGAGAGAGAGGGAAGGAGGGAATGTTCAGTTAGAGAGAGAGGGAAGGAGGGAATGTTCAGTTAGAGAGAGAGAGGGAAGGAGGGAATGTTCAGTTAGAGAGAGAGAGGGAAGGAGGGAATGTTCAGTTAGAGAGAGAGGGAAGGAGGGAATGTTAGAGAGAGAGAGGGAAGGAGGGAATGTTCAGTTAGAGAGAGAGAGGGAAGGAGGGAATGTTCAGTTAGAGAGAGAGAGGGAAGGAGGGAATGTTCAGTTAGAGAGAGAGAGGGAAGGAGGGAATGTTCAGTTAGAGAGAGAGGGAAGGAGGGAATGTTCAGTTAGAGAGAGAGGGAAGGAGGGAATGTTCAGTTAGAGAGAGAGAGGGAAGGAGGGAATGTTCAGTTAGAGAGAGAGAGGGAAGGAGGGAATGTTCAGTTAGAGAGAGAGAGGGAAGGAGGGAATGTTCAGTTAGAGAGAGAGGGAAGGAGGGAATGTTCAGTTAGAGAGAGAGAGGGAAGGAGGGAATGTTCAGTTAGAGATGAGAGGGAAGGAGGGAATGTTCAGTTAGAGAGAGAGAGGGAAGGAGGGAATGTTCAGTTAGAGAGAGAGAGGGAAGGAGGGAATGTTCAGTTAGAGAGAGAGAGGGAAGGAGGGAATGTTCAGTTAGAGAGAGAGAGGGAAGGAGGGAATGTTCAGTTAGAGAGAGAGAGGGAAGGAGGGAATGTTCAGTTAGAGAGAGAGAGGGAAGGAGGGAATGTTCAGTTAGAGAGAGAGAGGGAAGGAGGGAATGTTCAGTTAGAGAGAGAGAGGGAAGGAGGGAATGTTCAGTTAGAGAGAGAGAGGGAAGGAGGGAATGTTCAGTTAGAGAGAGAGAGGGAAGGAGGGAATGTTCAGTTAGAGAGAGAGAGGGAAGGAGGGAATGTTCAGTTAGAGATGAGAGGGAAGGAGGGAATGTTCAGTTAGAGAGAGAGATGGAAGGAGGGAATGTCCAGTTAGAGAGAGAGGGAATGAGGGAATGTTCAGTTAGAGAGAGGGAAGAAGGGAATGTTCAGTTAAAGAGAGAGAGGGAAGGACGGAATGTTCAGTTAGAGAGAGAGAGGGAAGGAGGGAATGTTCAGTTAGAGAGAGAGAGGGAAGGAGGGAATGTTCAGTTAGAGAGAGAGAGGGAAGGAGGGAATGTTCAGTTAGAGAGAGAGAGGGAAGGAGGGAATGTTCAGTTAGAGAGAGAGAGGGAAGGAGGGAATGTTCAGTTAGAGAGAGAGAGGGAAGGAGGGAATGTTCAGTTAGAGAGAGAGAGGGAAGGAGGGAATGTTCAGTTAGAGAGAGAGGGAAGGAGGGAATGTTCAGTTAGAGAGAGAGAGGGAAGGAGGGAATGTTCAGTTAGAGAGAGAGAGGGAAGGAGGGAATGTTCAGTTAGAGAGAGAGAGGGAAGGAGGGAATGTTCAGTTAGAGAGAGAGAGGGAAGGAGGGAATGTTCAGTTAGAGAGAGAGAGGGAAGGAGGGAATGTTCAGTTAGAGAGAGAGAGGGAAGGAGGGAATGTTCAGTTAGAGAGAGAGGGAAGGAGGGAATGTTCAGTTAGAGAGAGAGAGGGAAGGAGGGAATGTTCAGTTAGAGAGAGAGAGGGAAGGAGGGAATGTTCAGTTAGAGAGAGAGAGGGAAGGAGGGAATGTTCAGTTAGAGAGAGAGAGGGAAGGAGGGAATGTTCAGTTAGAGAGAGAGAGGGAAGGAGGGAATGTTCAGTTAGAGAGAGAGAGGGAAGGAGGGAATGTTCAGTTAGAGAGAGAGAGGGAAGGAGGGAATGTTCAGTTAGAGAGAGAGAGGGAAGGAGGGAATGTTCAGTTAGAGAGAGAGAGGGAAGGAGGGAATGTTCAGTTAGAGAGAGAGAGGGAAGGAGGGAATGTTCAGTTAGAGAGAGAGAGGGAAGGAGGGAATGTTCAGTTAGAGAGAGAGAGGGAAGGAGGGAATGTTCAGTTAGAGAGAGAGAGGGAAGGAGGGAATGTTCAGTTAGAGAGAGAGAGGGAAGGAGGGAATGTTCAGTTAGAGAGAGAGAGGGAAGGAGGGAATGTTCAGTTAGAGAGAGAGAGGGAAGGAGGGAATGTTCAGTTAGAGAGAGAGGGAAGGAGGGAATGTTCAGTTAGAGAGAGAGAGGGAAGGAGGGAATGTTCAGTTAGAGAGAGAGAGGGAAGGAGGGAATGTTCAGTTAGAGAGAGAGAGGGAAGGAGGGAATGTTCAGTTAGAGAGAGAGAGGGAAGGAGGGAATGTTCAGTTAGAGAGAGAGAGGGAAGGAGGGAATGTTCAGTTAGAGAGAGAGAGGGAAGGAGGGAATGTTCAGTTAGAGAGAGAGAGGGAAGGAGGGAATGTTCAGTTAGAGAGAGAGAGGGAAGGAGGGAATGTTCAGTTAGAGAGAGAGAGGGAAGGAGGGAATGTTCAGTTAGAGAGAGAGAGGGAAGGAGGGAATGTTCAGTTAGAGAGAGAGAGGGAAGGAGGGAATGTTCAGTTAGAGAGAGAGAGGGAAGGAGGGAATGTTCAGTTAGAGAGAGAGAGGGAAGGAGGGAATGTTCAGTTAGAGAGAGAGAGGGAAGGAGGGAATGTTCAGTTAGAGAGAGAGAGGGAAGGAGGGAATGTTCAGTTAGAGAGAGAGAGGGAAGGAGGGAATGTTCAGTTAGAGAGAGAGAGGGAAGGAGGGAATGTTCAGTTAGAGAGAGAGAGGGAAGGAGGGAATGTTCAGTTAGAGAGAGAGAGGGAAGGAGGGAATGTTCAGTTAGAGAGAGAGAGGGAAGGAGGGAATGTTCAGTTAGAGAGAGAGAGGGAAGGAGGGAATGTTCAGTTAGAGAGAGAGAGGGAAGGAGGGAATGTTCAGTTAGAGAGAGAGAGGGAAGGAGGGAATGTTCAGTTAGAGAGAGAGGGAAGGAGGGAATGTTCAGTTAGAGAGAGAGAGGGAAGGAGGGAATGTTCAGTTAGAGAGAGAGAGGGAAGGAGGGAATGTTCAGTTAGAGAGAGAGAGGGAAGGAGGGAATGTTCAGTTAGAGAGAGAGAGGGAAGGAGGGAATGTTCAGTTAGAGAGAGAGAGGGAAGGAGGGAATGTTCAGTTAGAGAGAGAGAGGGAAGGAGGGAATGTTCAGTTAGAGAGAGAGAGGGAAGGAGGGAATGTTCAGTTAGAGAGAGAGAGGGAAGGAGGGAATGTTCAGTTAGAGAGAGAGAGGGAAGGAGGGAATGTTCAGTTAGAGAGAGAGAGGGAAGGAGGGAATGTTCAGTTAGAGAGAGAGAGGGAAGGAGGGAATGTTCAGTTAGAGAGAGAGAGGGAAGGAGGGAATGTTCAGTTAGAGAGAGAGAGGGAAGGAGGGAATGTTCAGTTAGAGAGAGAGAGGGAAGGAGGGAATGTTCAGTTAGAGAGAGAGAGGGAAGGAGGGAATGTTCAGTTAGAGAGAGAGAGGGAAGGAGGGAATGTTCAGTTAGAGAGAGAGGGAAGGAGGGAATGTTCAGTTAGAGAGAGAGAGGGAAGGAGGGAATGTTCAGTTAGAGAGAGAGAGGGAAGGAGGGAATGTTCAGTTAGAGAGAGAGAGGGAAGGAGGGAATGTTCAGTTAGAGAGAGAGAGGGAAGGAGGGAATGTTCAGTTAGAGAGAGAGGGAAGGAGGGAATGTTCAGTTAGAGAGAGAGAGGGAAGGAGGGAATGTTCAGTTAGAGAGAGAGAGGGAAGGAGGGAATGTTCAGTTAGAGAGAGAGAGGGAAGGAGGGAATGTTCAGTTAGAGAGAGAGAGGGAAGGAGGGAATGTTCAGTTAGAGAGAGAGAGGGAAGGAGGGAATGTTCAGTTAGAGAGAGAGAGGGAAGGAGGGAATGTTCAGTTAGAGAGAGAGAGGGAAGGAGGGAATGTTCAGTTAGAGAGAGAGAGGGAAGGAGGGAATGTTCAGTTAGAGAGAGAGAGGGAAGGAGGGAATGTTCAGTTAGAGAGAGAGAGGGAAGGAGGGAATGTTCAGTTAGAGAGAGAGAGGGAAGGAGGGAATGTTCAGTTAGAGAGAGAGAGGGAAGGAGGGAATGTTCAGTTAGAGAGAGAGAGGGAAGGAGGGAATGTTCAGTTAGAGAGAGAGAGGGAAGGAGGGAATGTTCAGTTAGAGAGAGAGAGGGAAGGAGGGAATGTTCAGTTAGAGAGAGAGAGGGAAGGAGGGAATGTTCAGTTAGAGAGAGAGAGGGAAGGAGGGAATGTTCAGTTAGAGAGAGAGAGGGAAGGAGGGAATGTTCAGTTAGAGAGAGAGAGGGAAGGAGGGAATGTTCAGTTAGAGAGAGAGAGGGAAGGAGGGAATGTTCAGTTAGAGAGAGAGGGAAGGAGGGAATGTTCAGTTAGAGAGAGAGAGGGAAGGAGGGAATGTTCAGTTAGAGAGAGAGAGGGAAGGAGGGAATGTTCAGTTAGAGAGAGAGGGAAGGAGGGAATGTTCAGTTAGAGAGAGAGAGGGAAGGAGGGAATGTTCAGTTAGAGAGAGAGAGGGAAGGAGGGAATGTTCAGTTAGAGAGAGAGAGGGAAGGAGGGAATGTTCAGTTAGAGAGAGAGAGGGAAGGAGGGAATGTTCAGTTAGAGAGAGAGAGGGAAGGAGGGAATGTTCAGTTAGAGAGAGAGAGGGAAGGAGGGAATGTTCAGTTAGAGAGAGAGAGGGAAGGAGGGAATGTTCAGTTAGAGAGAGAGAGGGAAGGAGGGAATGTTCAGTTAGAGAGAGAGAGGGAAGGAGGGAATGTTCAGTTAGAGAGAGAGAGGGAAGGAGGGAATGTTCAGTTAGAGAGAGAGAGGGAAGGAGGGAATGTTCAGTTAGAGAGAGAGAGGGAAGGAGGGAATGTTCAGTTAGAGAGAGAGAGGGAAGGAGGGAATGTTCAGTTAGAGAGAGAGAGGGAAGGAGGGAATGTTCAGTTAGAGAGAGAGAGGGAAGGAGGGAATGTTCAGTTAGAGAGAGAGGGAAGGAGGGAATGTTCAGTTAGAGAGAGAGAGGGAAGGAGGGAATGTTCAGTTAGAGAGAGAGAGGGAAGGAGGGAATGTTCAGTTAGAGAGAGAGAGGGAAGGAGGGAATGTTCAGTTAGAGAGAGAGAGGGAAGGAGGGAATGTTCAGTTAGAGAGAGAGAGGGAAGGAGGGAATGTTCAGTTAGAGAGAGAGAGGGAAGGAGGGAATGTTCAGTTAGAGAGAGAGAGGGAAGGAGGGAATGTTCAGTTAGAGAGAGAGAGGGAAGGAGGGAATGTTCAGTTAGAGAGAGAGAGGGAAGGAGGGAATGTTCAGTTAGAGAGAGAGAGGGAAGGAGGGAATGTTCAGTTAGAGAGAGAGAGGGAAGGAGGGAATGTTCAGTTAGAGAGAGAGAGGGAAGGAGGGAATGTTCAGTTAGAGAGAGAGAGGGAAGGAGGGAATGTTCAGTTAGAGAGAGAGAGGGAAGGAGGGAATGTTCAGTTAGAGAGAGAGAGGGAAGGAGGGAATGTTCAGTTAGAGAGAGAGGGAAGGAGGGAATGTTCAGTTAGAGAGAGAGAGGGAAGGAGGGAATGTTCAGTTAGAGAGAGAGAGGGAAGGAGGGAATGTTCAGTTAGAGAGAGAGAGGGAAGGAGGGAATGTTCAGTTAGAGAGAGAGAGGGAAGGAGGGAATGTTCAGTTAGAGAGAGAGAGGGAAGGAGGGAATGTTCAGTTAGAGAGAGAGAGGGAAGGAGGGAATGTTCAGTTAGAGAGAGAGAGGGAAGGAGGGAATGTTCAGTTAGAGAGAGAGAGGGAAGGAGGGAATGTTCAGTTAGAGAGAGAGAGGGAAGGAGGGAATGTTCAGTTAGAGAGAGAGAGGGAAGGAGGGAATGTTCAGTTAGAGAGAGAGAGGGAAGGAGGGAATGTTCAGTTAGAGAGAGAGAGGGAAGGAGGGAATGTTCAGTTAGAGAGAGAGAGGGAAGGAGGGAATGTTCAGTTAGAGAGAGAGAGGGAAGGAGGGAATGTTCAGTTAGAGAGAGAGAGGGAAGGAGGGAATGTTCAGTTAGAGAGAGAGGGAAGGAGGGAATGTTCAGTTAGAGAGAGAGAGGGAAGGAGGGAATGTTCAGTTAGAGAGAGAGAGGGAAGGAGGGAATGTTCAGTTAGAGAGAGAGAGGGAAGGAGGGAATGTTCAGTTAGAGAGAGAGAGGGAAGGAGGGAATGTTCAGTTAGAGAGAGAGAGGGAAGGAGGGAATGTTCAGTTAGAGAGAGAGGGAAGGAGGGAATGTTCAGTTAGAGAGAGAGAGGGAAGGAGGGAATGTTCAGTTAGAGAGAGAGAGGGAAGGAGGGAATGTTCAGTTAGAGAGAGAGAGGGAAGGAGGGAATGTTCAGTTAGAGAGAGAGGGAAGGAGGGAATGTTCAGTTAGAGAGAGAGAGGGAAGGAGGGAATGTTCAGTTATAGAGAGAGAGGGAAGGAGGGAATGTTCAGTTAGAGAGAGAGAGGGAAGGAGGGAATGTTCAGTTAGAGAGAGAGGGAAGGAGGGAATGTTCAGTTAGAGAGAGAGAGGGAAGGAGGGAATGTTCAGTTAGAGAGAGAGGGAAGGAGGGAATGTTCAGTTAGAGAGAGAGAGGGAAGGAGGGAATGTTCAGTTAGAGAGAGAGAGGGAAGGAGGGAATGTTCAGTTAGAGAGAGAGAGGGAAGGAGGGAATGTTCAGTTAGAGAGAGAGAGGGAAGGAGGGAATGTTCAGTTAGAGAGAGAGAGGGAAGGAGGGAATGTTCAGTTAGAGAGAGAGGGAAGGAGGGAATGTTCAGTTAGAGAGAGAGAGGGAAGGAGGGAATGTTCAGTTAGAGAGAGAGAGGGAAGGAGGGAATGTTCAGTTAGAGAGAGAGAGGGAAGGAGGGAATGTTCAGTTAGAGAGAGAGAGGGAAGGAGGGAATGTTCAGTTAGAGAGAGAGGGAAGGAGGGAATGTTCAGTTAGAGAGAGAGAGGGAAGGAGGGAATGTTCAGTTAGAGAGAGAGAGGGAAGGAGGGAATGTTCAGTTAGAGAGAGAGGGAAGGAGGGAATGTTCAGTTAGAGAGAGAGAGGGAAGGAGGGAATGTTCAGTTAGAGAGAGAGAGGGAAGGAGGGAATGTTCAGTTAGAGAGAGAGAGGGAAGGAGGGAATGTTCAGTTAGAGAGAGAGAGGGAAGGAGGGAATGTTCAGTTAGAGAGAGAGAGGGAAGGAGGGAATGTTCAGTTAGAGAGAGAGAGGGAAGGAGGGAATGTTCAGTTAGAGAGAGAGAGGGAAGGAGGGAATGTTCAGTTAGAGAGAGAGAGGGAAGGAGGGAATGTTCAGTTAGAGAGAGAGAGGGAAGGAGGGAATGTTCAGTTAGAGAGAGAGAGGGAAGGAGGGAATGTTCAGTTAGAGAGAGAGAGGGAAGGAGGGAATGTTCAGTTAGAGAGAGAGAGGGAAGGAGGGAATGTTCAGTTAGAGAGAGAGAGGGAAGGAGGGAATGTTCAGTTAGAGAGAGAGAGGGAAGGAGGGAATGTTCAGTTAGAGAGAGAGAGGGAAGGAGGGAATGTTCAGTTAGAGAGAGAGAGGGAAGGAGGGAATGTTCAGTTAGAGAGAGAGAGGGAAGGAGGGAATGTTCAGTTAGAGAGAGAGAGGGAAGGAGGGAATGTTCAGTTAGAGAGAGAGAGGGAAGGAGGGAATGTTCAGTTAGAGAGAGAGAGGGAAGGAGGGAATGTTCAGTTAGAGAGAGAGAGGGAAGGAGGGAATGTTCAGTTAGAGAGAGAGAGGGAAGGAGGGAATGTTCAGTTAGAGAGAGAGGGAAGGAGGGAATGTTCAGTTAGGGAGAGAGAGGGAAGGAGGGAGAGAGAGAGAGAGGGAAGGAGGGAATGTTCAGTTAGAGAGAGAGAGGGAAGGAGGGAATGTTCAGTTAGAGAGAGAGAGGGAAGGAGGGAATGTTCAGTTAGAGAGAGAGAGGGAAGGAGGGAATGTTCAGTTAGAGAGAGAGAGGGAAGGAGGGAATGTTCAGTTAGAGAGAGAGAGGGAAGGAGGGAATGTTCAGTTAGAGAGAGAGAGGGAAGGAGGGAATGTTCAGTTAGAGAGAGAGAGGGAAGGAGGGAATGTTCAGTTAGAGAGAGAGAGGGAAGGAGGGAATGTTCAGTTAGAGAGAGAGAGGGAAGGAGGGAATGTTCAGTTAGAGAGAGAGAGGGAAGGAGGGAATGTTCAGTTAGAGAGAGAGGGAAGGAGGGAATGTTCAGTTAGAGAGAGAGAGGGAAGGAGGGAATGTTCAGTTAGAGAGAGAGAGGGAAGGAGGGAATGTTCAGTTAGAGAGAGAGAGGGAAGGAGGGAATGTTCAGTTAGAGAGAGAGAGGGAAGGAGGGAATGTTCAGTTAGAGAGAGAGAGGGAAGGAGGGAATGTTCAGTTAGAGAGAGAGAGGGAAGGAGGGAATGTTCAGTTAGAGAGAGAGAGGGAAGGAGGGAATGTTCAGTTAGAGAGAGAGAGGGAAGGAGGGAATGTTCAGTTAGAGAGAGAGAGGGAAGGAGGGAATGTTCAGTTAGAGAGAGAGAGGGAAGGAGGGAATGTTCAGTTAGAGAGAGAGAGGGAAGGAGGGAATGTTCAGTTAGAGAGAGAGGGAAGGAGGGAATGTTCAGTTAGAGAGAGAGAGGGAAGGAGGGAATGTTCAGTTAGAGAGAGAGAGGGAAGGAGGGAATGTTCAGTTAGAGAGAGAGAGGGAAGGAGGGAATGTTCAGTTAGAGAGAGAGAGGGAAGGAGGGAATGTTCAGTTAGAGAGAGAGAGGGAAGGAGGGAATGTTCAGTTAGAGAGAGAGAGGGAAGGAGGGAATGTTCAGTTAGAGAGAGAGAGGGAAGGAGGGAATGTTCAGTTAGAGAGAGAGGGAAGGAGGGAATGTTCAGTTAGAGAGAGAGAGGGAAGGAGGGAATGTTCAGTTAGAGAGAGAGAGGGAAGGAGGGAATGTTCAGTTAGAGAGAGAGAGGGAAGGAGGGAATGTTCAGTTAGAGAGAGAGAGGGAAGGAGGGAATGTTCAGTTAGAGAGAGAGAGGGAAGGAGGGAATGTTCAGTTAGAGAGAGAGAGGGAAGGAGGGAATGTTCAGTTAGAGAGAGAGAGGGAAGGAGGGAATGTTCAGTTAGAGAGAGAGAGGGAAGGAGGGAATGTTCAGTTAGAGAGAGAGAGGGAAGGAGGGAATGTTCAGTTAGAGAGAGAGAGGGAAGGAGGGAATGTTCAGTTAGAGAGAGAGAGGGAAGGAGGGAATGTTCAGTTAGAGAGAGAGAGGGAAGGAGGGAATGTTCAGTTAGAGAGAGAGAGGGAAGGAGGGAATGTTCAGTTAGAGAGAGAGAGGGAAGGAGGGAATGTTCAGTTAGAGAGAGAGGGAAGGAGGGAATGTTCAGTTAGAGAGAGAGAGGGAAGGAGGGAATGTTCAGTTAGAGAGAGAGAGGGAAGGAGGGAATGTTCAGTTAGAGAGAGAGAGGGAAGGAGGGAATGTTCAGTTAGAGAGAGAGAGGGAAGGAGGGAATGTTCAGTTAGAGAGAGAGAGGGAAGGAGGGAATGTTCAGTTAGAGAGAGAGAGGGAAGGAGGGAATGTTCAGTTAGAGAGAGAGAGGGAAGGAGGGAATGTTCAGTTAGAGAGAGAGAGGGAAGGAGGGAATGTTCAGTTAGAGAGAGAGAGGGAAGGAGGGAATGTTCAGTTAGAGAGAGAGAGGGAAGGAGGGAATGTTCAGTTAGAGAGAGAGAGGGAAGGAGGGAATGTTCAGTTAGAGAGAGAGGGAAGGAGGGAATGTTCAGTTAGAGAGAGAGAGGGAAGGAGGGAATGTTCAGTTAGAGAGAGAGAGGGAAGGAGGGAATGTTCAGTTAGAGAGAGAGAGGGAAGGAGGGAATGTTCAGTTAGAGAGAGAGAGGGAAGGAGGGAATGTTCAGTTAGAGAGAGAGAGGGAAGGAGGGAATGTTCAGTTAGAGAGAGAGAGGGAAGGAGGGAATGTTCAGTTAGAGAGAGAGAGGGAAGGAGGGAATGTTCAGTTAGAGAGAGAGAGGGAAGGAGGGAATGTTCAGTTAGAGAGAGAGAGGGAAGGAGGGAATGTTCAGTTAGAGAGAGAGAGGGAAGGAGGGAATGTTCAGTTAGAGAGAGAGAGGGAAGGAGGGAATGTTCAGTTAGAGAGAGAGGGAAGGAGGGAATGTTCAGTTAGAGAGAGAGAGGGAAGGAGGGAATGTTCAGTTAGAGAGAGAGAGGGAAGGAGGGAATGTTCAGTTAGAGAGAGAGAGGGAAGGAGGGAATGTTCAGTTAGAGAGAGAGAGGGAAGGAGGGAATGTTCAGTTAGAGAGAGAGAGGGAAGGAGGGAATGTTCAGTTAGAGAGAGAGAGGGAAGGAGGGAATGTTCAGTTAGAGAGAGAGAGGGAAGGAGGGAATGTTCAGTTAGAGAGAGAGAGGGAAGGAGGGAATGTTCAGTTAGAGAGAGAGAGGGAAGGAGGGAATGTTCAGTTAGAGAGAGAGAGGGAAGGAGGGAATGTTCAGTTAGAGAGAGAGAGGGAAGGAGGGAATGTTCAGTTAGAGAGAGAGGGAAGGAGGGAATGTTCAGTTAGAGAGAGAGAGGGAAGGAGGGAATGTTCAGTTAGAGA
This sequence comes from Carcharodon carcharias, assembly GCF_017639515.1. Classification (NCBI taxonomy): domain Eukaryota; kingdom Metazoa; phylum Chordata; class Chondrichthyes; order Lamniformes; family Lamnidae; genus Carcharodon; species Carcharodon carcharias. The sequence goes on from NC_054506.1 coordinate 2,178,434, forward strand.
GAGAGAGGGAAGGAGGGAATGTTCAGTTAGAGAGAGAGAGGGAAGGAGGGAATGTTCAGTTAGAGAGAGAGAGGGAAGGAGGGAATGTTCAGTTAGAGAGAGAGAGGGAAGGAGGGAATGTTCAGTTAGAGAGAGAGAGGGAAGGAGGGAATGTTCAGTTAGAGAGAGAGAGGGAAGGAGGGAATGTTCAGTTAGAGAGAGAGAGGGAAGGAGGGAATGTTCAGTTAGAGAGAGAGAGGGAAGGAGGGAATGTTCAGTTAGAGAGAGAGAGGGAAGGAGGGAATGTTCAGTTAGAGAGAGAGAGGGAAGGAGGGAATGTTCAGTTAGAGAGAGAGAGGGAAGGAGGGAATGTTCAGTTAGAGAGAGAGAGGGAAGGAGGGAATGTTCAGTTAGAGAGAGAGAGGGAAGGAGGGAATGTTCAGTTAGAGAGAGAGAGGGAAGGAGGGAATGTTCAGTTAGAGAGAGAGAGGGAAGGAGGGAATGTTCAGTTAGAGAGAGAGGGAAGGAGGGAATGTTCAGTTAGAGAGAGAGAGGGAAGGAGGGAATGTTCAGTTAGAGAGAGAGAGGGAAGGAGGGAATGTTCAGTTAGAGAGAGAGAGGGAAGGAGGGAATGTTCAGTTAGAGAGAGAGAGGGAAGGAGGGAATGTTCAGTTAGAGAGAGAGAGGGAAGGAGGGAATGTTCAGTTAGAGAGAGAGAGGGAAGGAGGGAATGTTCAGTTAGAGAGAGAGAGGGAAGGAGGGAATGTTCAGTTAGAGAGAGAGAGGGAAGGAGGGAATGTTCAGTTAGAGAGAGAGAGGGAAGGAGGGAATGTTCAGTTAGAGAGAGAGAGGGAAGGAGGGAATGTTCAGTTAGAGAGAGAGAGGGAAGGAGGGAATGTTCAGTTAGAGAGAGAGAGGGAAGGAGGGAATGTTCAGTTAGAGAGAGAGAGGGAAGGAGGGAATGTTCAGTTAGAGAGAGAGAGGGAAGGAGGGAATGTTCAGTTAGAGAGAGAGGGAAGGAGGGAATGTTCAGTTAGAGAGAGAGAGGGAAGGAGGGAATGTTCAGTTAGAGAGAGAGAGGGAAGGAGGGAATGTTCAGTTAGAGAGAGAGAGGGAAGGAGGGAATGTTCAGTTAGAGAGAGAGGGAAGGAGGGAATGTTCAGTTAGAGAGAGAGAGGGAAGGAGGGAATGTTCAGTTAGAGAGAGAGAGGGAAGGAGGGAATGTTCAGTTAGAGAGAGAGAGGGAAGGAGGGAATGTTCAGTTAGAGAGAGAGAGGGAAGGAGGGAATGTTCAGTTAGAGAGAGAGAGGGAAGGAGGGAATGTTCAGTTAGAGAGAGAGAGGGAAGGAGGGAATGTTCAGTTAGAGAGAGAGAGGGAAGGAGGGAATGTTCAGTTAGAGAGAGAGAGGGAAGGAGGGAATGTTCAGTTAGAGAGAGAGAGGGAAGGAGGGAATGTTCAGTTAGAGAGAGAGAGGGAAGGAGGGAATGTTCAGTTAGAGAGAGAGAGGGAAGGAGGGAATGTTCAGTTAGAGAGAGAGAGGGAAGGAGGGAATGTTCAGTTAGAGAGAGAGAGGGAAGGAGGGAATGTTCAGTTAGAGAGAGAGAGGGAAGGAGGGAATGTTCAGTTAGAGAGAGAGAGGGAAGGAGGGAATGTTCAGTTAGAGAGAGAGAGGGAAGGAGGGAATGTTCAGTTAGAGAGAGAGAGGGAAGGAGGGAATGTTCAGTTAGAGAGAGAGAGGGAAGGAGGGAATGTTCAGTTAGAGAGAGAGAGGAAAGGAGGGAATGTTCAGTTAGAGAGAGAGAGGGAAGGAGGGAATGTTCAGTTACAGAGAGAGAGGGAAGGAGGGAATGTTCAGTTAGAGAGAGAGGGAAGGAGGGAATGTTCAGTTAGAGAGAGAGAGGGAAGGAGGGAATGTTCAGTTAGAGAGAGAGAGGGAAGGAGGGAATGTTCAGTTAGAGAGAGAGAGGGAAGGAGGGAATGTTCAGTTAGAGAGAGAGGGAAGGAGGGATTGTTCAGTTAGAGAGAGAGAGGGAAGGAGGGAATGTTCAGTTAGAGAGAGAGAGGGAAGGAGGGAATGTTCAGTTAGAGAGAGAGAGGGAAGGAGGGAATGTTCAGTTAGAGAGAGAGAGGGAAGGAGGGAATGTTCAGTTAGAGAGAGAGAGGGAAGGAGGGAATGTTCAGTTAGAGAGAGAGAGGGAAGGAGGGAATGTTCAGTTAGAGAGAGAGAGGGAAGGAGGGAATGTTCAGTTAGAGAGAGAGAGGGAAGGAGGGAATGTTCAGTTAGAGAGAGAGAGGGAAGGAGGGAATGTTCAGTTAGAGAGAGAGAGGGAAGGAGGGAATGTTCAGTTAGAGAGAGAGAGGGAAGGAGGGAATGTTCAGTTAGAGAGAGAGAGGGAAGGAGGGAATGTTCAGTTAGAGAGAGAGAGGGAAGGAGGGAATGTTCAGTTAGAGAGAGAGAGGGAAGGAGGGAATGTTCAGTTAGAGAGAGAGAGGGAAGGAGGGAATGTTCAGTTAGAGAGAGAGAGGGAAGGAGGGAATGTTCAGTTAGAGAGAGAGAGGGAAGGAGGGAATGTTCAGTTAGAGAGAGAGAGGGAAGGAGGGAATGTTCAGTTAGAGAGAGAGAGGGAAGGAGGGAATGTTCAGTTAGAGAGAGAGGGAAGGAGGGAATGTTCAGTTAGAGAGAGAGAGGGAAGGAGGGAATGTTCAGTTAGAGAGAGAGAGGGAAGGAGGGAATGTTCAGTTAGAGAGAGAGAGGGAAGGAGGGAATGTTCAGTTAGAGAGAGAGAGGGAAGGAGGGAATGTTCAGTTAGAGAGAGAGAGGGAAGGAGGGAATGTTCAGTTAGAGAGAGAGAGGGAAGGAGGGAATGTTCAGTTAGAGAGAGAGAGGGAAGGAGGGAATGTTCAGTTAGAGAGAGAGAGGGAAGGAGGGAATGTTCAGTTAGAGAGAGAGGGAAGGAGGGAATGTTCAGTTAGAGAGAGAGAGGGAAGGAGGGAATGTTCAGTTAGAGAGAGAGAGGGAAGGAGGGAATGTTCAGTTAGAGAGAGAGAGGGAAGGAGGGAATGTTCAGTTAGAGAGAGAGGGAAGGAGGGAATGTTCAGTTAGAGAGAGAGAGGGAAGGAGGGAATGTTCAGTTAGAGAGAGAGAGGGAAGGAGGGAATGTTCAGTTAGAGAGAGAGAGGGAAGGAGGGAATGTTCAGTTAGAGAGAGAGAGGGAAGGAGGGAATGTTCAGTTAGAGAGAGAGAGGGAAGGAGGGAATGTTCAGTTAGAGAGAGAGAGGGAAGGAGGGAATGTTCAGTTAGAGAGAGAGAGGGAAGGAGGGAATGTTCAGTTAGAGAGAGAGAGGGAAGGAGGGAATGTTCAGTTAGAGAGAGAGAGGGAAGGAGGGAATGTTCAGTTAGAGAGAGAGAGGGAAGGAGGGAATGTTCAGTTAGAGAGAGAGAGGGAAGGAGGGAATGTTCAGTTAGAGAGAGAGAGGGAAGGAGGGAATGTTCAGTTAGAGAGAGAGAGGGAAGGAGGGAATGTTCAGTTAGAGAGAGAGGGAAGGAGGGAATGTTCAGTTAGAGAGAGAGAGGGAAGGAGGGAATGTTCAGTTAGAGAGAGAGAGGGAAGGAGGGAATGTTCAGTTAGAGAGAGAGAGGGAAGGAGGGAATGTTCAGTTAGAGAGAGAGAGGGAAGGAGGGAATGTTCAGTTAGAGAGAGAGAGGGAAGGAGGGAATGTTCAGTTAGAGAGAGAGAGGGAAGGAGGGAATGTTCAGTTAGAGAGAGAGAGGGAAGGAGGGAATGTTCAGTTAGAGAGAGAGAGGGAAGGAGGGAATGTTCAGTTAGAGAGAGAGAGGGAAGGAGGGAATGTTCAGTTAGAGAGAGAGAGGGAAGGAGGGAATGTTCAGTTAGAGAGAGAGAGGGAAGGAGGGAATGTTCAGTTAGAGAGAGAGGGAAGGAGGGAATGTTCAGTTAGAGAGAGAGAGGGAAGGAGGGAATGTTCAGTTAGAGAGAGAGAGGGAAGGAGGGAATGTTCAGTTAGAGAGAGAGAGGGAAGGAGGGAATGTTCAGTTAGAGAGAGAGAGGGAAGGAGGGAATGTTCAGTTAGAGAGAGAGAGGGAAGGAGGGAATGTTCAGTTAGAGAGAGAGAGGGAAGGAGGGAATGTTCAGTTAGAGAGAGAGAGGGAAGGAGGGAATGTTCAGTTAGAGAGAGAGAGGGAAGGAGGGAATGTTCAGTTAGAGAGAGAGAGGGAAGGAGGGAATGTTCAGTTAGAGAGAGAGAGGGAAGGAGGGAATGTTCAGTTAGAGAGAGAGAGGGAAGGAGGGAATGTTCAGTTAGAGAGAGAGAGGGAAGGAGGGAATGTTCAGTTAGAGAGAGAGAGGGAAGGAGGGAATGTTCAGTTAGAGAGAGAGAGGGAAGGAGGGAATGTTCAGTTAGAGAGAGAGAGGGAAGGAGGGAATGTTCAGTTAGAGAGAGAGAGGGAAGGAGGGAATGTTCAGTTAGAGAGAGAGAGGGAAGGAGGGAATGTTCAGTTAGAGAGAGAGAGGGAAGGAGGGAATGTTCAGTTAGAGAGAGAGAGGGAAGGAGGGAATGTTCAGTTAGAGAGAGAGAGGGAAGGAGGGAATGTTCAGTTAGAGAGAGAGAGGGAAGGAGGGAATGTTCAGTTAGAGAGAGAGAGGGAAGGAGGGAATGTTCAGTTAGAGAGAGAGAGGGAAGGAGGGAATGTTCAGTTAGAGAGAGAGAGGGAAGGAGGGAATGTTCAGTTAGAGAGAGAGAGGGAAGGAGGGAATGTTCAGTTAGAGAGAGAGAGGGAAGGAGGGAATGTTCAGTTAGAGAGAGAGAGGGAAGGAGGGAATGTTCAGTTTGAGAGACAGAGGGAAGGAGGGAATGTTCAGTTAGAGAGAGAGAGGGAAGGAAGGAATGTACAGTTATAGAGAGTGGGAAGGAGGGAATGTTCATTTAGAGAGAGAGAGGGAAGGAGGGAATGTTCAGTTAGAGAGAGAGAGGGAAGGAGGGAATGTTCAGTTAGAGAGAGAGAGAGGGAAGGAGGGAATGTTCAGTTAGAGAGAGAGAGGGAAGGAGGGAATGTTCAGTTAGAGAGAGAGAGGGAAGGAGGGAATGTTCAGTTAGAGAGAGAGAGGGAAGGAGGGAATGTTCAGTTAGAGAGAGAGAGGGAAGGAGGGAATGTTCAGTTAGAGAGAGAGAGGGAAGGAGGGAATGTTCAGTTAGAGAGAGAGAGGGAAGGAGGGAATGTTCAGTTAGAGAGAGAGAGGGAAGGAGGGAATGTTCAGTTAGAGAGAGAGAGGGAAGGAGGGAATGTTCAGTTAGAGAGAGAGAGGGAAGGAGGGAATGTTCAGTTAGAGAGAGAGAGGGAAGGAGGGAATGTTCAGTTAGAGAGAGAGAGGGAAGGAGGGAATGTTCAGTTAGAGAGAGAGAGGGAAGGAGGGAATGTTCAGTTAGAGAGAGAGAGGGAAGGAGGGAATGTTCAGTTAGAGAGAGAGAGGGAAGGAGGGAATGTTCAGTTAGAGAGAGAGAGGGAAGGAGGGAATGTTCAGTTAGAGAGAGAGAGGGAAGGAGGGAATGTTCAGTTAGAGAGAGAGAGGGAAGGAGGGAATGTTCAGTTAGAGAGAGAGAGGGAAGGAGGGAATGTTCAGTTAGAGAGAGAGAGGGAAGGAGGGAATGTTCAGTTAGAGAGAGAGAGGGAAGGAGGGAATGTTCAGTTAGAGAGAGAGAGGGAAGGAGGGAATGTTCAGTTAGAGAGAGAGAGGGAAGGAGGGAATGTTCAGTTAGAGAGAGAGAGGGAAGGAGGGAATGTTCAGTTAGAGAGAGAGAGGGAAGGAGGGAATGTTCAGTTAGAGAGAGAGAGGGAAGGAGGGAATGTTCAGTTAGAGAGAGAGAGGGAAGGAGGGAATGTTCAGTTAGAGAGAGAGAGGGAAGGAGGGAATGTTCAGTTAGAGAGAGAGAGGGAAGGAGGGAATGTTCAGTTAGAGAGAGAGAGGGAAGGAGGGAATGTTCAGTTAGAGAGAGAGAGGGAAGGAGGGAATGTTCAGTTAGAGAGAGAGAGGGAAGGAGGGAATGTTCAGTTAGAGAGAGAGAGGGAAGGAGGGAATGTTCAGTTAGAGAGAGAGAGGGAAGGAGGGAATGTTCAGTTAGAGAGAGAGAGGGAAGGAGGGAATGTTCAGTTAGAGAGAGAGAGGGAAGGAGGGAATGTTCAGTTAGAGAGAGAGAGGGAAGGAGGGAATGTTCAGTTAGAGAGAGAGAGGGAAGGAGGGAATGTTCAGTTAGAGAGAGAGGGAAGGAGGGAATGTTCAGTTAGAGAGAGAGAGGGAAGGAGGGAATGTTCAGTTAGAGAGAGAGAGGGAAGGAGGGAATGTTCAGTTAGAGAGAGAGAGGGAAGGAGGGAATGTTCAGTTAGAGAGAGAGGGAAGGAGGGAATGTTCAGTTAGAGAGAGAGAGGGAAGGAGGGAATGTTCAGTTAGAGAGAGAGAGGGAAGGAGGGAATGTTCAGTTAGAGAGAGAGAGGGAAGGAGGGAATGTTCAGTTAGAGAGAGAGAGGGAAGGAGGGAATGTTCAGTTAGAGAGAGAGGGAAGGAGGGAATGTTCAGTTAGAGAGAGAGAGGGAAGGAGGGAATGTTCAGTTAGAGAGAGAGAGGGAAGGAGGGAATGTTCAGTTAGAGAGAGAGAGGGAAGGAGGGAATGTTCAGTTAGAGAGAGAGAGGGAAGGAGGGAATGTTCAGTTAGAGAGAGAGAGGGAAGGAGGGAATGTTCAGTTAGAGAGAGAGAGGGAAGGAGGGAATGTTCAGTTAGAGAGAGAGAGGGAAGGAGGGAATGTTCAGTTAGAGAGAGAGAGGGAAGGAGGGAATGTTCAGTTAGAGAGAGAGAGGGAAGGAGGGAATGTTCAGTTAGAGAGAGAGAGGGAAGGAGGGAATGTTCAGTTAGAGAGAGAGAGGGAAGGAGGGAATGTTCAGTTAGAGAGAGAGAGGGAAGGAGGGAATGTTCAGTTAGAGAGAGAGAGGGAAGGAGGGAATGTTCAGTTAGAGAGAGAGAGGGAAGGAGGGAATGTTCAGTTAGAGAGAGAGAGGGAAGGAGGGAATGTTCAGTTAGAGAGAGAGAGGGAAGGAGGGAATGTTCAGTTAGAGAGAGAGAGGGAAGGAGGGAATGTTCAGTTAGAGAGAGAGAGGGAAGGAGGGAATGTTCAGTTAGAGAGAGAGAGGGAAGGAGGGAATGTTCAGTTAGAGAGAGAGAGGGAAGGAGGGAATGTTCAGTTAGAGAGAGAGAGGGAAGGAGGGAATGTTCAGTTAGAGAGAGAGAGGGAAGGAGGGAATGTTCAGTTAGAGAGAGAGAGGGAAGGAGGGAATGTTCAGTTAGAGAGAGAGGGAAGGAGGGAATGTTCAGTTAGAGAGAGAGAGGGAAGGAGGGAATGTTCAGTTAGAGAGAGAGAGGGAAGGAGGGAATGTTCAGTTAGAGAGAGAGAGGGAAGGAGGGAATGTTCAGTTAGAGAGAGAGAGGGAAGGAGGGAATGTTCAGTTAGAGAGAGAGAGGGAAGGAGGGAATGTTCAGTTAGAGAGAGAGAGGGAAGGAGGGAATGTTCAGTTAGAGAGAGAGAGGGAAGGAGGGAATGTTCAGTTAGAGAGAGAGAGGGAAGGAGGGAATGTTCAGTTAGAGAGAGAGAGGGAAGGAGGGAATGTTCAGTTAGAGAGAGAGAGGGAAGGAGGGAATGTTCAGTTAGAGAGAGAGAGGGAAGGAGGGAATGTTCAGTTAGAGAGAGAGGGAAGGAGGGAATGTTCAGTTAGAGAGAGAGAGGGAAGGAGGGAATGTTCAGTTAGAGAGAGAGAGGGAAGGAGGGAATGTTCAGTTAGAGAGAGAGAGGGAAGGAGGGAATGTTCAGTTAGAGAGAGAGAGGGAAGGAGGGAATGTTCAGTTAGAGAGAGAGAGGGAAGGAGGGAATGTTCAGTTAGAGAGAGAGAGGGAAGGAGGGAATGTTCAGTTAGAGAGAGAGAGGGAAGGAGGGAATGTTCAGTTAGAGAGAGAGAGGGAAGGAGGGAATGTTCAGTTAGAGAGAGAGAGGGAAGGAGGGAATGTTCAGTTAGAGAGAGAGAGGGAAGGAGGGAATGTTCAGTTAGAGAGAGAGGGAAGGAGGGAATGTTCAGTTAGAGAGAGAGAGGGAAGGAGGGAATGTTCAGTTAGAGAGAGAGAGGGAAGGAGGGAATGTTCAGTTAGAGAGAGAGAGGGAAGGAGGGAATGTTCAGTTAGAGAGAGAGAGGGAAGGAGGGAATGTTCAGTTAGAGAGAGAGAGGGAAGGAGGGAATGTTCAGTTAGAGAGAGAGAGGGAAGGAGGGAATGTTCAGTTAGAGAGAGAGAGGGAAGGAGGGAATGTTCAGTTAGAGAGAGAGAGGGAAGGAGGGAATGTTCAGTTAGAGAGAGAGAGGGAAGGAGGGAATGTTCAGTTAGAGAGAGAGAGGGAAGGAGGGAATGTTCAGTTAGAGAGAGAGAGGGAAGGAGGGAATGTTCAGTTAGAGAGAGAGAGGGAAGGAGGGAATGTTCAGTTAGAGAGAGAGAGGGAAGGAGGGAATGTTCAGTTAGAGAGAGAGAGGGAAGGAGGGAATGTTCAGTTAGAGAGAGAGAGGGAAGGAGGGAATGTTCAGTTAGAGAGAGAGAGGGAAGGAGGGAATGTTCAGTTAGAGAGAGAGAGGGAAGGAGGGAATGTTCAGTTAGAGAGAGAGAGGGAAGGAGGGAATGTTCAGTTAGAGAGAGAGAGGGAAGGAGGGAATGTTCAGTTAGAGAGAGAGAGGGAAGGAGGGAATGTTCAGTTAGAGAGAGAGAGGGAAGGAGGGAATGTTCAGTTAGAGAGAGAGAGGGAAGGAGGGAATGTTCAGTTAGAGAGAGAGAGGGAAGGAGGGAATGTTCAGTTAGAGAGAGAGAGGGAAGGAGGGAATGTTCAGTTAGAGAGAGAGAGGGAAGGAGGGAATGTTCAGTTAGAGAGAGAGAGGGAAGGAGGGAATGTTCAGTTAGAGAGAGAGAGGGAAGGAGGGAATGTTCAGTTAGAGAGAGAGAGGGAAGGAGGGAATGTTCAGTTAGAGAGAGAGAGGGAAGGAGGGAATGTTCAGTTAGAGAGAGAGAGGGAAGGAGGGAATGTTCAGTTAGAGAGAGAGAGGGAAGGAGGGAATGTTCAGTTAGAGAGAGAGAGGGAAGGAGGGAATGTTCAGTTAGAGAGAGAGAGGGAAGGAGGGAATGTTCAGTTAGAGAGAGAGAGGGAAGGAGGGAATGTTCAGTTAGAGAGAGAGAGGGAAGGAGGGAATGTTCAGTTAGAGAGAGAGAGGGAAGGAGGGAATGTTCAGTTAGAGAGAGAGAGGGAAGGAGGGAATGTTCAGTTAGAGAGAGAGAGGGAAGGAGGGAATGTTCAGTTAGAGAGAGAGAGGGAAGGAGGGAATGTTCAGTTAGAGAGAGAGAGGGAAGGAGGGAATGTTCAGTTAGAGAGAGAGAGGGAAGGAGGGAATGTTCAGTTAGAGAGAGAGAGGGAAGGAGGGAATGTTCAGTTAGAGAGAGAGAGGGAAGGAGGGAATGTTCAGTTAGAGAGAGAGAGGGAAGGAGGGAATGTTCAGTTAGAGAGAGAGAGGGAAGGAGGGAATGTTCAGTTAGAGAGAGAGAGGGAAGGAGGGAATGTTCAGTTAGAGAGAGAGAGGGAAGGAGGGAATGTTCAGTTAGAGAGAGAGAGGGAAGGAGGGAATGTTCAGTTAGAGAGAGAGAGGGAAGGAGGGAATGTTCAGTTAGAGAGAGAGAGGGAAGGAGGGAATGTTCAGTTAGAGAGAGAGAGGGAAGGAGGGAATGTTCAGTTAGAGAGAGAGAGGGAAGGAGGGAATGTTCAGTTAGAGAGAGAGAGGGAAGGAGGGAATGTTCAGTTAGAGAGAGAGAGGGAAGGAGGGAATGTTCAGTTAGAGAGAGAGAGGGAAGGAGGGAATGTTCAGTTAGAGAGAGAGAGGGAAGGAGGGAATGTTCAGTTAGAGAGAGAGATAGGGAAGGAGGGAATGTTCAGTTAGAGAGAGAGAGGGAAGGAGGGAATGTTCAGTTAGAGAGAGAGGGAAGGAGGGAATGTTCAGTTAGAGAGAGAGAGGGAAGGAGGGAATGTTCAGTTAGAGAGAGAGAGGGAAGGAGGGAATGTTCAGTTAGAGAGAGAGAGGGAAGGAGGGAATGTTCAGTTAGAGAGAGAGAGGGAAGGAGGGAATGTTCAGATAGAGAGAGAGAGGGAAGGAGGGAATGTTCAGTTAGAGAGAGAGAGGGATGGAGGGAATGTTCAGTTAGAAAGAGAGGGAAGGAGGGAATGTTCAGTTAGAGAGAGACGGAAGGAGGGAATGTTCAGTTAGAGAGAGAGAGGGAAGGAGGGAATGTTCAGTTAGAGAGAGAGAGGGAAGGAGGGAATGTTCAGTTAGAGAGAGAGAGGGAAGGAGGGAATGTTCAGTTAGAGAGAGAGAGGGAAGGAGGGAATGTTCAGTTAGAGAGAGAGAGGGAAGGAGGGAATGTTCAGTTAGAGAGAGAGAGGGAAGGAGGGAATGTTCAGTTAGAGAGAGAGAGGGAAGGAGGGAATGTTCAGTTAGAGAGAGAGAGGGAAGGAGGGAATGTTCAGTTAGAGAGAGAGAGGGAAGGAGGGAATGTTCAGTTAGAGAGAGAGAGGGAAGGAGGGAATGTTCAGTTAGAGAGAGAGAGGGAAGGAGGGAATGTTCAGTTAGAGAGAGAGAGGGAAGGAGGGAATGTTCAGTTAGAGAGAGAGAGGGAAGGAGGGAATGTTCAGTTAGAGAGAGAGAGGGAAGGAGGGAATGTTCAGTTAGAGAGAGAGAGGGAAGGAGGGAATGTTCAGTTAGAGAGAGAGAGGGAAGGAGGGAATGTTCAGTTAGAGAGAGAGAGGGAAGGAGGGAATGTTCAGTTAGAGAGAGAGAGGGAAGGAGGGAATGTTCAGTTAGAGAGAGAGAGGGAAGGAGGGAATGTTCAGTTAGAGAGAGAGAGGGAAGGAGGGAATGTTCAGTTAGAGAGAGAGAGGGAAGGAGGGAATGTTCAGTTAGAGAGAGAGAGGGAAGGAGGGAATGTTCAGTTAGAGAGAGAGAGGGAAGGAGGGAATGTTCAGTTAGAGAGAGAGGGAAGGAGGGAATGTTCAGTTAGAGAGAGAGAGGGAAGGAGGGAATGTTCAGTTAGAGAGAGAGAGGGAAGGAGGGAATGTTCAGTTAGAGAGAGAGAGGGAAGGAGGGAATGTTCAGTTAGAGAGAGAGAGGGAAGGAGGGAATGTTCAGTTAGAGAGAGAGAGGGAAGGAGGGAATGTTCAGTTAGAGAGAGAGAGGGAAGGAGGGAATGTTCAGTTAGAGAGAGAGAGGGAAGGAGGGAATGTTCAGTTAGAGAGAGAGAGGGAAGGAGGGAATGTTCAGTTAGAGAGAGAGAGGGAAGGAGGGAATGTTCAGTTAGAGAGAGAGAGGGAAGGAGGGAATGTTCAGTTAGAGAGAGAGGGAAGGAGGGAATGTTCAGTTAGAGAGAGAGAGGGAAGGAGGGAATGTTCAGTTAGAGAGAGAGAGGGAAGGAGGGAATGTTCAGTTAGAGAGAGAGAGGGAAGGAGGGAATGTTCAGTTAGAGAGAGAGAGGGAAGGAGGGAATGTTCAGTTAGAGAGAGAGAGGGAAGGAGGGAATGTTCAGTTAGAGAGAGAGAGGGAAGGAGGGAATGTTCAGTTAGAGAGAGAGAGGGAAGGAGGGAATGTTCAGTTAGAGAGAGAGAGGGAAGGAGGGAATGTTCAGTTAGAGAGAGAGAGGGAAGGAGGGAATGTTCAGTTAGAGAGAGAGAGGGAAGGAGGGAATGTTCAGTTAGAGAGAGAGAGGGAAGGAGGGAATGTTCAGTTAGAGAGAGAGAGGGAAGGAGGGAATGTTCAGTTAGAGAGAGAGAGGGAAGGAGGGAATGTTCAGTTAGAGAGAGAGAGGGAAGGAGGGAATGTTCAGTTAGAGAGAGAGAGGGAAGGAGGGAATGTTCAGTTAGAGAGAGAGAGGGAAGGAGGGAATGTTCAGTTAGAGAGAGAGAGGGAAGGAGGGAATGTTCAGTTAGAGAGAGAGAGGGAAGGAGGGAATGTTCAGTTAGAGAGAGAGAGGGAAGGAGGGAATGTTCAGTTAGAGAGAGAGAGGGAAGGAGGGAATGTTCAGTTAGAGAGAGAGAGGGAAGGAGGGAATGTTCAGTTAGAGAGAGAGAGGGAAGGAGGGAATGTTCAGTTAGAGAGAGAGAGAGAGGGAAGGAGGGAATGTTCAGTTAGAGAGAGAGAGGGAAGGAGGGAATGTTCAGTTAGAGAGAGAGAGGGAAGGAGGGAATGTTCAGTTAGAGAGAGAGAGGGAAGGAGGGAATGTTCAGTTAGAGAGAGAGGGAAGGAGGGAATGTTCAGTTAGAGAGAGAGAGGGAAGGAGGGAATGTTCAGTTAGAGAGAGAGAGGGAAGGAGGGAATGTTCAGTTAGAGAGAGAGAGGGAAGGAGGGAATGTTCAGTTAGAGAGAGAGAGGGAAGGAGGGAATGTTCAGTTAGAGAGAGAGAGGGAAGGAGGGAATGTTCAGTTAGAGAGAGAGAGGGAAGGAGGGAATGTTCAGTTAGAGAGAGAGAGGGAAGGAGGGAATGTTCAGTTAGAGAGAGAGAGGGAAGGAGGGAATGTTCAGTTAGAGAGAGAGAGGGAAGGAGGGAATGTTCAGTTAGAGAGAGAGAGGGAAGGAGGGAATGTTCAGTTAGAGAGAGAGAGGGAAGGAGGGAATGTTCAGTTAGAGAGAGAGAGGGAAGGAGGGAATGTTCAGTTAGAGAGAGAGAGGGAAGGAGGGAATGTTCAGTTAGAGAGAGAGAGGGAAGGAGGGAATGTTCAGTTAGAGAGAGAGAGGGAAGGAGGGAATGTTCAGTTAGAGAGAGAGAGGGAAGGAGGGAATGTTCAGTTAGAGAGAGAGAGGGAAGGAGGGAATGTTCAGTTAGAGAGAGAGAGGGAAGGAGGGAATGTTCAGTTAGAGAGAGAGAGGGAAGGAGGGAATGTTCAGTTAGAGAGAGAGAGGGAAGGAGGGAATGTTCAGTTAGAGAGAGAGGAAGGAGGGAATGTTCAGTTAGAGAGAGAGGGAAGGAGGGAATGTTCAGTTAGAGAGAGAGAGGGAAGGAGGGAATGTTCAGTTAGAGAGAGAGAGGGAAGGAGGGAATGTTCAGTTAGAGAGAGAGAGGGAAGGAGGGAATGTTCAGTTAGAGAGAGAGAGGGAAGGAGGGAATGTTCAGTTAGAGAGAGAGAGGGAAGGAGGGAATGTTCAGTTAGAGAGAGAGAGGGAAGGAGGGAATGTTCAGTTAGAGAGAGAGAGGGAAGGAGGGAATGTTCAGTTAGAGAGAGAGAGGGAAGGAGGGAATGTTCAGTTAGAGAGAGAGAGGGAAGGAGGGAATGTTCAGTTAGAGAGAGAGAGGGAAGGAGGGAATGTTCAGTTAGAGAGAGAGAGGGAAGGAGGGAATGTTCAGTTAGAGAGAGAGAGGGAAGGAGGGAATGTTCAGTTAGAGAGAGAGAGGGAAGGAGGGAATGTTCAGTTAGAGAGAGAGAGGGAAGGAGGGAATGTTCAGTTAGAGAGAGAGAGGGAAGGAGGGAATGTTCAGTTAGAGAGAGAGAGGGAAGGAGGGAATGTTCAGTTAGAGAGAGAGAGGGAAGGAGGGAATGTTCAGTTAGAGAGAGAGAGGGAAGGAGGGAATGTTCAGTTAGAGAGAGAGAGGGAAGGAGGGAATGTTCAGTTAGAGAGAGAGGGAAGGAGGGAATGTTCAGTTAGAGAGAGAGAGGGAAGGAGGGAATGTTCAGTTAGAGAGAGAGAGGGAAGGAGGGAATGTTCAGTTAGAGAGAGAGAGGGAAGGAGGGAATGTTCAGTTAGAGAGAGAGAGGGAAGGAGGGAATGTTCAGTTAGAGAGAGAGAGGGAAGGAGGGAATGTTCAGTTAGAGAGAGAGAGGGAAGGAGGGAATGTTCAGTTAGAGAGAGAGAGGGAAGGAGGGAATGTTCAGTTAGAGAGAGAGAGGGAAGGAGGGAATGTTCAGTTAGAGAGAGAGAGGGAAGGAGGGAATGTTCAGTTAGAGAGAGAGAGGGAAGGAGGGAATGTTCAGTTAGAGAGAGAGAGGGAAGGAGGGAATGTTCAGTTAGAGAGAGAGAGGGAAGGAGGGAATGTTCAGTTAGAGAGAGAGAGGGAAGGAGGGAATGTTCAGTTAGAGAGAGAGAGGGAAGGAGGGAATGTTCAGTTAGAGAGAGAGGGAAGGAGGGAATGTTCAGTTAGAGAGAGAGAGGGAAGGAGGGAATGTTCAGTTAGAGAGAGAGAGGGAAGGAGGGAATGTTCAGTTAGAGAGAGAGAGGGAAGGAGGGAATGTTCAGTTAGAGAGAGAGAGGGAAGGAGGGAATGTTCAGTTAGAGAGAGAGAGGGAAGGAGGGAATGTTCAGTTAGAGAGAGAGAGGGAAGGAGGGAATGTTCAGTTAGAGAGAGAGAGGGAAGGAGGGAATGTTCAGTTAGAGAGAGAGAGGGAAGGAGGGAATGTTCAGTTAGAGAGAGAGAGGGAAGGAGGGAATGTTCAGTTAGAGAGAGAGAGGGAAGGAGGGAATGTTCAGTTAGAGAGAGAGAGGGAAGGAGGGAATGTTCAGTTAGAGAGAGAGAGGGAAGGAGGGAATGTTCAGTTAGAGAGAGAGAGGGAAGGAGGGAATGTTCAGTTAGAGAGAGAGAGGGAAGGAGGGAATGTTCAGTTAGAGAGAGAGAGGGAAGGAGGGAATGTTCAGTTAGAGAGAGAGAGGGAAGGAGGGAATGTTCAGTTAGAGAGAGAGAGGGAAGGAGGGAATGTTCAGTTAGAGAGAGAGAGGGAAGGAGGGAATGTTCAGTTAGAGAGAGAGAGGGAAGGAGGGAATGTTCAGTTAGAGAGAGAGAGGGAAGGAGGGAATGTTCAGTTAGAGAGAGAGAGGGAAGGAGGGAATGTTCAGTTAGAGAGAGAGAGGGAAGGAGGGAATGTTCAGTTAGAGAGAGAGAGGGAAGGAGGGAATGTTCAGTTAGAGAGAGAGAGGGAAGGAGGGAATGTTCAGTTAGAGAGAGAGAGGGAAGGAGGGAATGTTCAGTTAGAGAGAGAGAGGGAAGGAGGGAATGTTCAGTTAGAGAGAGAGAGGGAAGGAGGGAATGTTCAGTTAGAGAGAGAGAGGGAAGGAGGGAATGTTCAGTTAGAGAGAGAGAGGGAAGGAGGGAATGTTCAGTTAGAGAGAGAGAGGGAAGGAGGGAATGTTCAGTTAGAGAGAGAGAGGGAAGGAGGGAATGTTCAGTTAGAGAGAGAGAGGGAAGGAGGGAATGTTCAGTTAGAGAGAGAGAGGGAAGGAGGGAATGTTCAGTTAGAGAGAGAGAGGGAAGGAGGGAATGTTCAGTTAGAGAGAGAGAGGGAAGGAGGGAATGTTCAGTTAGAGAGAGAGAGGGAAGGAGGGAATGTTCAGTTAGAGAGAGAGAGGGAAGGAGGGAATGTTCAGTTAGAGAGAGAGAGGGAAGGAGGGAATGTTCAGTTAGAGAGAGAGAGGGAAGGAGGGAATGTTCAGTTAGAGAGAGAGAGGGAAGGAGGGAATGTTCAGTTAGAGAGAGAGAGGGAAGGAGGGAATGTTCAGTTAGAGAGAGAGAGGGAAGGAGGGAATGTTCAGTTAGAGAGAGAGAGGGAAGGAGGGAATGTTCAGTTAGAGAGAGAGAGGGAAGGAGGGAATGTTCAGTTAGAGAGAGAGAGGGAAGGAGGGAATGTTCAGTTAGAGAGAGAGAGGGAAGGAGGGAATGTTCAGTTAGAGAGAGAGAGGGAAGGAGGGAATGTTCAGTTAGAGAGAGAGAGGGAAGGAGGGAATGTTCAGTTAGAGAGAGAGGGAAGGAGGGAATGTTCAGTTAGAGAGAGAGAGGGAAGGAGGGAATGTTCAGTTAGAGAGAGAGAGGGAAGGAGGGAATGTTCAGTTAGAGAGAGAGAGGGAAGGAGGGAATGTTCAGTTAGAGAGAGAGAGGGAAGGAGGGAATGTTCAGTTAGAGAGAGAGAGGGAAGGAGGGAATGTTCAGTTAGAGAGAGAGAGGGAAGGAGGGAATGTTCAGTTAGAGAGAGAGAGGGAAGGAGGGAATGTTCAGTTAGAGAGAGAGAGGGAAGGAGGGAATGTTCAGTTAGAGAGAGAGGGAAGGAGGGAATGTTCAGTTAGAGAGAGAGAGGGAAGGAGGGAATGTTCAGTTAGAGAGAGAGAGGGAAGGAGGGAATGTTCAGTTAGAGAGAGAGAGGGAAGGAGGGAATGTTCAGTTAGAGAGAGAGAGGGAAGGAGGGAATGTTCAGTTAGAGAGAGAGAGGGAAGGAGGGAATGTTCAGTTAGAGAGAGAGAGGGAAGGAGGGAATGTTCAGTTAGAGAGAGAGAGGGAAGGAGGGAATGTTCAGTTAGAGAGAGAGAGGGAAGGAGGGAATGTTCAGTTAGAGAGAGAGAGGGAAGGAGGGAATGTTCAGTTAGAGAGAGAGGGAAGGAGGGAATGTTCAGTTAGAGAGAGAGAGGGAAGGAGGGAATGTTCAGTTAGAGAGAGAGAGGGAAGGAGGGAATGTTCAGTTAGAGAGAGAGAGGGAAGGAGGGAATGTTCAGTTAGAGAGAGAGAGGGAAGGAGGGAATGTTCAGTTAGAGAGAGAGAGGGAAGGAGGGAATGTTCAGTTAGAGAGAGAGAGGGAAGGAGGGAATGTTCAGTTAGAGAGAGAGAGGGAAGGAGGGAATGTTCAGTTAGAGAGAGAGGGAAGGAGGGAATGTTCAGTTAGAGAGAGAGAGGGAAGGAGGGAATGTTCAGTTAGAGAGAGAGAGGGAAGGAGGGAATGTTCAGTTAGAGAGAGAGAGGGAAGGAGGGAATGTTCAGTTAGAGAGAGAGAGGGAAGGAGGGAATGTTCAGTTAGAGAGAGAGAGGGAAGGAGGGAATGTTCAGTTAGAGAGAGAGAGGGAAGGAGGGAATGTTCAGTTAGAGAGAGAGAGGGAAGGAGGGAATGTTCAGTTAGAGAGAGAGAGGGAAGGAGGGAATGTTCAGTTAGAGAGAGAGAGGGAAGGAGGGAATGTTCAGTTAGAGAGAGAGAGGGAAGGAGGGAATGTTCAGTTAGAGAGAGAGAGGGAAGGAGGGAATGTTCAGTTAGAGAGAGAGAGGGAAGGAGGGAATGTTCAGTTAGAGAGAGAGAGGGAAGGAGGGAATGTTCAGTTAGAGAGAGAGAGGGAAGGAGGGAATGTTCAGTTAGAGAGAGAGAGGGAAGGAGGGAATGTTCAGTTAGAGAGAGAGAGGGAAGGAGGGAATGTTCAGTTAGAGAGAGAGAGGGAAGGAGGGAATGTTCAGTTAGAGAGAGAGAGGGAAGGAGGGAATGTTCAGTTAGAGAGAGAGAGGGAAGGAGGGAATGTTCAGTTAGAGAGAGAGGGAAGGAGGGAATGTTCAGTTAGAGAGAGAGAGGGAAGGAGGGAATGTTCAGTTAGAGAGAGAGAGGGAAGGAGGGAATGTTCAGTTAGAGAGAGAGAGGGAAGGAGGGAATGTTCAGTTAGAGAGAGAGAGGGAAGGAGGGAATGTTCAGTTAGAGAGAGAGAGGGAAGGAGGGAATGTTCAGTTAGAGAGAGAGAGGGAAGGAGGGAATGTTCAGTTAGAGAGAGAGAGGGAAGGAGGGAATGTTCAGTTAGAGAGAGAGAGGGAAGGAGGGAATGTTCAGTTAGAGAGAGAGAGGGAAGGAGGGAATGTTCAGTTAGAGAGAGAGAGGGAAGGAGGGAATGTTCAGTTAGAGAGAGAGAGGGAAGGAGGGAATGTTCAGTTAGAGAGAGAGAGGGAAGGAGGGAATGTTCAGTTAGAGAGAGAGAGGGAAGGAGGGAATGTTCAGTTAGAGAGAGAGAGGGAAGGAGGGAATGTTCAGTTAGAGAGAGAGAGGGAAGGAGGGAATGTTCAGTTAGAGAGAGAGAGGGAAGGAGGGAATGTTCAGTTAGAGAGAGAGAGGGAAGGAGGGAATGTTCAGTTAGAGAGAGAGAGGGAAGGAGGGAATGTTCAGTTAGAGAGAGAGAGGGAAGGAGGGAATGTTCAGTTAGAGAGAGAGAGGGAAGGAGGGAATGTTCAGTTAGAGAGAGAGTGAAGGAGGGAATGTTCTGTTAGAGAGAGAGAGGGAAGGAGGGAATGTTCATTTAGAGAGAGAGAGGGAAGGAGGGAATGTTCAGTTAGAGAGAGAGAGGGAAGGAGGGAATGTTCAGTTAGAGAGAGAGAGGGAAGGAGGGAATGTTCAGTTAGAGAGAGAGAGGGAAGGAGGGAATGTTCAGTTAGAGAGAGAGAGGGAAGGAGGGAATGTTCAGTTAGAGAGAGAGAGGGAAGGAGGGAATGTTCAGTTAGAGAGAGAGAGGGAAGGAGGGAATGTTCAGTTAGAGAGAGAGAGGGAAGGAGGGAATGTTCAGTTAGAGAGAGAGAGGGAAGGAGGGAATGTTCAGTTAGAGAGAGAGAGGGAAGGAGGGAATGTTCAGTTAGAGAGAGAGAGGGAAGGAGGGAATGTTCAGTTAGAGAGAGAGAGGGAAGGAGGGAATGTTCAGTTAGAGAGAGAGAGGGAAGGAGGGAATGTTCAGTTAGAGAGAGAGAGGGAAGGAGGGAATGTTCAGTTAGAGAGAGAGAGGGAAGGAGGGAATGTTCAGTTAGAGAGAGAGAGGGAAGGAGGGAATGTTCAGTTAGAGAGAGAGAGGGAAGGAGGGAATGTTCAGTTAGAGAGAGAGAGGGAAGGAGGGAATGTTCAGTTAGAGAGAGAGAGGGAAGGAGGGAATGTTCAGTTAGAGAGAGAGAGGGAAGGAGGGAATGTTCAGTTAGAGAGAGAGGGAAGGAGGGAATGTTCAGTTAGAGAGAGAGAGGGAAGGAGGGAATGTTCAGTTAGAGAGAGAGAGGGAAGGAGGGAATGTTCAGTTAGAGAGAGAGAGGGAAGGAGGGAATGTTCAGTTAGAGAGAGAGAGGGAAGGAGGGAATGTTCAGTTAGAGAGAGAGAGGGAAGGAGGGAATGTTCAGTTAGAGAGAGAGAGGGAAGGAGGGAATGTTCAGTTAGAGAGAGAGAGGGAAGGAGGGAATGTTCAGTTAGAGAGAGAGAGGGAAGGAGGGAATGTTCAGTTAGAGAGAGAGAGGGAAGGAGGGAATGTTCAGTTAGAGAGAGAGAGGGAAGGAGGGAATGTTCAGTTAGAGAGAGAGAGGGAAGGAGGGAATGTTCAGTTAGAGAGAGAGAGGGAAGGAGGGAATGTTCAGTTAGAGAGAGAGGGAAGGAGGGAATGTTCAGTTAGAGAGAGAGAGGGAAGGAGGGAATGTTCAGTTAGAGAGAGAGAGGGAAGGAGGGAATGTTCAGTTAGAGAGAGAGAGGGAAGGAGGGAATGTTCAGTTAGAGAGAGAGAGGGAAGGAGGGAATGTTCAGTTAGAGAGAGAGAGGGAAGGAGGGAATGTTCAGTTAGAGAGAGAGAGGGAAGGAGGGAATGTTCAGTTAGAGAGAGAGAGGGAAGGAGGGAATGTTCAGTTAGAGAGAGAGAGGGAAGGAGGGAATGTTCAGTTAGAGAGAGAGAGGGAAGGAGGGAATGTTCAGTTAGAGAGAGAGAGGGAAGGAGGGAATGTTCAGTTAGAGAGAGAGAGGGAAGGAGGGAATGTTCAGTTAGAGAGAGAGAGGGAAGGAGGGAATGTTCAGTTAGAGAGAGAGAGGGAAGGAGGGAATGTTCAGTTAGAGAGAGAGAGGGAAGGAGGGAATGTTCAGTTAGAGAGAGAGAGGGAAGGAGGGAATGTTCAGTTAGAGAGAGAGAGGGAAGGAGGGAATGTTCAGTTAGAGAGAGAGAGGGAAGGAGGGAATGTTCAGTTAGAGAGAGAGAGGGAAGGAGGGAATGTTCAGTTAGAGAGAGAGAGGGAAGGAGGGAATGTTCAGTTAGAGAGAGAGAGGGAAGGAGGGAATGTTCAGTTAGAGAGAGAGAGGGAAGGAGGGAATGTTCAGTTAGAGAGAGAGAGGGAAGGAGGGAATGTTCAGTTAGAGAGAGAGAGGGAAGGAGGGATTGTTCAGTTAGAGAGATAGAGGGAAGGAGGGAATGTTCAGTTAGAGAGAGAGGGAAGGAGGGAATGTTCATTTAGAGAGAGAGGGAAGGAGGGAATGTTCAGTTAGAGAGAGAGAGGGAAGGAGGGAATGTTCAGTTAGAGAGAGAGAGGGAAGGAGGGAATGTTCAGTTAGAGAGAGAGAGGGAAGGAGGGAATGTTCAGTTAGAGAGAGAGAGGGAAGGAGGGAATGTTCAGTTAGAGAGAGAGGGAAGGAGGGAATGTTCAGTTAGAGAGAGAGAGGGAAGGAGGGAATGTTCAGTTAGAGAGAGAGAGGGAAGGAGGGAATGTTCAGTTAGAGAGAGAGAGGGAAGGAGGGAATGTTCAGTTAGAGAGAGAGAGGGAAGGAGGGAATGTTCAGTTAGAGAGAGAGAGGGAAGGAGGGAATGTTCAGTTAGAGAGAGAGAGGGAAGGAGGGAATGTTCAGTTAGAGAGAGAGAGGGAAGGAGGGAATGTTCAGTTAGAGAGAGAGAGGGAAGGAGGGAATGTTCAGTTAGAGAGAGAGAGGGAAGGAGGGAATGTTCAGTTAGAGAGAGAGAGGGAAGGAGGGAATGTTCAGTTAGAGAGAGAGAGGGAAGGAGGGAATGTTCAGTTAGAGAGAGAGAGGGAAGGAGGGAATGTTCAGTTAGAGAGAGAGAGGGAAGGAGGGAATGTTCAGTTAGAGAGAGAGAGGGAAGGAGGGAATGTTCAGTTAGAGAGAGAGAGGGAAGGAGGGAATGTTCAGTTAGAGAGAGAGAGGGAAGGAGGGAATGTTCAGTTAGAGAGAGAGAGGGAAGGAGGGAATGTTCAGTTAGAGAGAGAGAGGGAAGGAGGGAATGTTCAGTTAGAGAGAGAGAGGGAAGGAGGGAATGTTCAGTTAGAGAGAGAGAGGGAAGGAGGGAATGTTCAGTTAGAGAGAGAGAGGGAAGGAGGGAATGTTCAGTTAGAGAGAGAGAGGGAAGGAGGGAATGTTCAGTTAGAGAGAGAGAGGGAAGGAGGGAATGTTCAGTTAGAGAGAGAGAGGGAAGGAGGGAATGTTCAGTTAGAGAGAGAGAGGGAAGGAGGGAATGTTCAGTTAGAGAGAGAGGGAAGGAGGGAATGTTCAGTTAGAGAGAGAGAGGGAAGGAGGGAATGTTCAGTTAGAGAGAGAGAGGGAAGGAGGGAATGTTCAGTTAGAGAGAGAGAGGGAAGGAGGGAATGTTCAGTTAGAGAGAGAGAGGGAAGGAGGGAATGTTCAGTTAGAGAGAGAGAGGGAAGGAGGGAATGTTCAGTTAGAGAGAGAGAGGGAAGGAGGGAATGTTCAGTTAGAGAGAGAGAGGGAAGGAGGGAATGTTCAGTTAGAGAGAGAGAGGGAAGGAGGGAATGTTCAGTTAGAGAGAGAGAGGGAAGGAGGGAATGTTCAGTTAGAGAGAGAGAGGGAAGGAGGGAATGTTCAGTTAGAGAGAGAGAGGGAAGGAGGGAATGTTCAGTTAGAGAGAGAGAGGGAAGGAGGGAATGTTCAGTTAGAGAGAGAGAGGGAAGGAGGGAATGTTCAGTTAGAGAGAGAGAGGGAAGGAGGGAATGTTCAGTTAGAGAGAGAGAGGGAAGGAGGGAATGTTCAGTTAGAGAGAGAGAGGGAAGGAGGGAATGTTCAGTTAGAGAGAGAGAGGGAAGGAGGGAATGTTCAGTTAGAGAGAGAGAGGGAAGGAGGGAATGTTCAGTTAGAGAGAGAGAGGGAAGGAGGGAATGTTCAGTTAGAGAGAGAGAGGGAAGGAGGGAATGTTCAGTTAGAGAGAGAGAGGGAAGGAGGGAATGTTCAGTTAGAGAGAGAGGGAAGGAGGGAATGTTCAGTTAGAGAGAGAGAGGGAAGGAGGGAATGTTCAGTTAGAGAGAGAGAGGGAAGGAGGGAATGTTCAGTTAGAGAGAGAGAGGGAAGGAGGGAATGTTCAGTTAGAGAGAGAGAGGGAAGGAGGGAATGTTCAGTTAGAGAGAGAGAGGGAAGGAGGGAATGTTCAGTTAGAGAGAGAGAGGGAAGGAGGGAATGTTCAGTTAGAGAGAGAGAGGGAAGGAGGGAATGTTCAGTTAGAGAGAGAGAGGGAAGGAGGGAATGTTCAGTTAGAGAGAGAGAGGGAAGGAGGGAATGTTCAGTTAGAGAGAGAGAGGGAAGGAGGGAATGTTCAGTTAGAGAGAGAGAGGGAAGGAGGGAATGTTCAGTTAGAGAGAGAGAGGGAAGGAGGGAATGTTCAGTTAGAGAGAGAGGGAAGGAGGGAATGTTCAGTTAGAGAGAGAGAGGGAAGGAGGGAATGTTCAGTTAGAGAGAGAGAGGGAAGGAGGGAATGTTCAGTTAGAGAGAGAGAGGGAAGGAGGGAATGTTCAGTTAGAGAGAGAGAGGAAAGGAGGGAATGTTCAGTTAGAGAGAGAGAGGGATGGAGGGAATGTTCAGTTAGAGAGAGAGACAAAGAGGGAATGTTCAGTTAGAGAGAGAGAGGGAAGGAGGGAATGTTCAGTTAGAGAAAGAGGGAAGGAGGGAATGTTCAGTTAGAGAGAGAGAGGGAAGGAGGGAATTTTCAGTTAGATTGAGAGAGAGGGAAGGAGGGAATGTTCAGTTAGAGAGAAAGAGGGAAGGAGGGAATGTTCAGTTAGAGAGAGAGAGGGAAGGAGGGAATGTTCAGTTAGAGAGAGAGAGGGAAGGAGGGAATGTTCAGTTAGAGAGAGAGAGGGAAGGAGGGAATGTTCAGTTAGAGAGAGAGAGGGAAGGAGGGAATGTTCAGTTAGAGAGAGAGAGGGAAGGAGGGAATGTTCAGTTAGAGAGAGAGAGGGAAGGAGGGAATGTTCAGTTAGAGAGAGAGAGGGAAGGAGGGAATGTTCAGTTAGAGAGAGAGAGGGAAGGAGGGAATGTTCAGTTAGAGAGAGAGAGGGAAGGAGGGAATGTTCAGTTAGAGAGAGAGAGGGAAGGAGGGAATGTTCAGTTAGAGAGAGAGAGGGAAGGAGGGAATGTTCAGTTAGAGAGAGAGAGGGAAGGAGGGAATGTTCAGTTAGAGAGAGAGAGGGAAGGAGGGAATGTTCAGTTAGAGAGAGAGGGAAGGAGGGAATGTTCAGTTAGAGAGAGAGAGGGAAGGAGGGAATGTTCAGTTAGAGAGAGAGAGGGAAGGAGGGAATGTTCAGTTAGAGAGAAAGAGGGAAGGAGGGAATGTTCAGTTAGAGAGAGAGAGGGAAGGAGGGAATGTTCAGTTAGAGAGAGAGAGGGAAGGAGGGAATGTTCAGTTAGAGAGAGAGAGGGAAGGAGGGAATGTTCAGTTAGAGAGAGAGAGGGAAGGAGGGAATGTTCAGTTAGAGAGAGAGAGGGAAGGAGGGAATGTTCAGTTAGAGAGAGAGAGGGAAGGAGGGAATGTTCAGTTAGAGAGAGAGAGGGAAGGAGGGAATGTTCAGTTAGAGAGAGAGAGGGAAGGAGGGAATGTTCAGTTAGAGAGAGAGAGGGAAGGAGGGAATGTTCAGTTAGAGAGAGAGAGGGAAGGAGGGAATGTTCAGTTAGAGAGAGAGAGGGAAGGAGGGAATGTTCAGTTAGAGAGAGAGAGGGAAGGAGGGAATGTTCAGTTAGAGAGAGAGAGGGAAGGAGGGAATGTTCAGTTAGAGAGAGAGAGGGAAGGAGGGAATGTTCAGTTAGAGAGAGAGAGGGAAGGAGGGAATGTTCAGTTAGAGAGAGAGAGGGAAGGAGGGAATGTTCAGTTAGAGAGAGAGAGGGAAGGAGGGAATGTTCAGTTAGAGAGAGAGAGGGAAGGAGGGAATGTTCAGTTAGAGAGAGAGAGGGAAGGAGGGAATGTTCAGTTAGAGAGAGAGAGGGAAGGAGGGAATGTTCAGTTAGAGAGAGAGAGGGAAGGAGGGAATGTTCAGTTAGAGAGAGAGAGGGAAGGAGGGAATGTTCAGTTAGAGAGAGAGAGGGAAGGAGGGAATGTTCAGTTAGAGAGAGAGAGGGAAGGAGGGAATGTTCAGTTAGAGAGAGAGAGGGAAGGAGGGAATGTTCAGTTAGAGAGAGAGAGGGAAGGAGGGAATGTTCAGTTAGAGAGAGAGAGGGAAGGAGGGAATGTTCAGTTAGAGAGAGAGAGGGAAGGAGGGAATGTTCAGTTAGAGAGAGAGGGAAGGAGGGAATGTTCAGTTAGAGAGAGAGAGGGAAGGAGGGAATGTTCAGTTAGAGAGAGAGAGGGAAGGAGGGAATGTTCAGTTAGAGAGAGAGAGGGAAGGAGGGAATGTTCAGTTAGAGAGAGAGAGGGAAGGAGGGAATGTTCAGTTAGAGAGAGAGAGGGAAGGAGGGAATGTTCAGTTAGAGAGAGAGAGGGAAGGAGGGAATGTTCAGTTAGAGAGAGAGAGGGAAGGAGGGAATGTTCAGTTAGAGAGAGAGAGGGAAGGAGGGAATGTTCAGTTAGAGAGAGAGAGGGAAGGAGGGAATGTTCAGTTAGAGAGAGAGAGGGAAGGAGGGAATGTTCAGTTAGAGAGAGAGAGGGAAGGAGGGAATGTTCAGTTAGAGAGAGAGAGGGAAGGAGGGAATGTTCAGTTAGAGAGAGAGAGGGAAGGAGGGAATGTTCAGTTAGAGAGAGAGAGGGAAGGAGGGAATGTTCAGTTAGAGAGAGAGAGGGAAGGAGGGAATGTTCAGTTAGAGAGAGAGAGGGAAGGAGGGAATGTTCAGTTAGAGAGAGAGAGGGAAGGAGGGAATGTTCAGTTAGAGAGAGAGAGGGAAGGAGGGAATGTTCAGTTAGAGAGAGAGAGGGAAGGAGGGAATGTTCAGTTAGAGAGAGAGAGGGAAGGAGGGAATGTTCAGTTAGAGAGAGAGAGGGAAGGAGGGAATGTTCAGTTAGAGAGAGAGAGGGAAGGAGGGAATGTTCAGTTAGAGAGAGAGAGGGAAGGAGGGAATGTTCAGTTAGAGAGAGAGAGGGAAGGAGGGAATGTTCAGTTAGAGAGAGAGAGGGAAGGAGGGAATGTTCAGTTAGAGAGAGAGAGGGAAGGAGGGAATGTTCAGTTAGAGAGAGAGAGGGAAGGAGGGAATGTTCAGTTAGAGAGAGAGAGGGAAGGAGGGAATGTTCAGTTAGAGAGAGAGAGGGAAGGAGGGAATGTTCAGTTAGAGAGAGAGAGGGAAGGAGGGAATGTTCAGTTAGAGAGAGAGAGGGAAGGAGGGAATGTTCAGTTAGAGAGAGAGAGGGAAGGAGGGAATGTTCAGTTAGAGAGAGAGAGGGAAGGAGGGAATGTTCAGTTAGAGAGAGAGGGAAGGAGGGAATGTTCAGTTAGAGAGAGAGAGGGAAGGAGGGAATGTTCAGTTAGAGAGAGAGAGGGAAGGAGGGAATGTTCAGTTAGAGAGAGAGAGGGAAGGAGGGAATGTTCAGTTAGAGAGAGAGAGGGAAGGAGGGAATGTTCAGTTAGAGAGAGAGAGGGAAGGAGGGAATGTTCAGTTAGAGAGAGAGAGGGAAGGAGGGAATGTTCAGTTAGAGAGAGAGAGGGAAGGAGGGAATGTTCAGTTAGAGAGAGAGAGGGAAGGAGGGAATGTTCAGTTAGAGAGAGAGAGGGAAGGAGGGAATGTTCAGTTAGAGAGAGAGAGGGAAGGAGGGAATGTTCAGTTAGAGAGAGAGAGGGAAGGAGGGAATGTTCAGTTAGAGAGAGAGGGAAGGAGGGAATGTTCAGTTAGAGAGAGAGAGGGAAGGAGGGAATGTTCAGTTAGAGAGAGAGAGGGAAGGAGGGAATGTTCAGTTAGAGAGAGAGAGGGAAGGAGGGAATGTTCAGTTAGAGAGAGAGGGAAGGAGGGAATGTTCAGTTAGAGAGAGAGGGAAGGAGGGAATGTTCAGTTAGAGAGAGAGAGCGAAGGAGGGAATGTTCAGTTAGAGAGAGAGAGGGAAGGAGGGAATGTTCAGTTAGAGAGAGAGAGGGAAGGAGGGAATGTTCAGTTAGAGAGAGAGAGGGAAGGAGGGAATGTTCAGTTAGAGAGAGAGGGAAGGAGGGAATGTTCAGTTAGAGAGAGAGAGGGAAGGAGGGAATGTTCAGTTAGAGAGAGAGAGGGAAGGAGGGAATGTTCAGTTAGAGAGAGAGAGGGAAGGAGGGAATGTTCAGTTAGAGAGAGAGGGAAGGAGGGAATGTTCAGTTAGAGAGAGAGAGGGAAGGAGGGAATGTTCAGTTAGAGAGAGAGAGGGAAGGAGGGAATGTTCAGTTAGAGAGAGAGAGGGAAGGAGGGAATGTTCAGTTAGAGAGAGAGAGGGAAGGAGGGAATGTTCAGTTAGAGAGAGAGAGGGAAGGAGGGAATGTTCAGTTAGAGAGAGAGAGGGAAGGAGGGAATGTTCAGTTAGAGAGAGAGAGGGAAGGAGGGAATGTTCAGTTAGAGAGAGAGAGGGAAGGAGGGAATGTTCAGTTAGAGAGAGAGAGGGAAGGAGGGAATGTTCAGTTAGAGAGAGAGAGGGAAGGAGGGAATGTTCAGTTAGAGAGAGAGAGGGAAGGAGGGAATGTTCAGTTAGAGAGAGAGAGGGAAGGAGGGAATGTTCAGTTAGAGAGAGAGAGGGAAGGAGGGAATGTTCAGTTAGAGAGAGAGAGGGAAGGAGGGAATGTTCAGTTAGAGAGAGAGAGGGAAGGAGGGAATGTTCAGTTAGAGAGAGAGAGGGAAGGAGGGAATGTTCAGTTAGAGAGAGAGAGGGAAGGAGGGAATGTTCAGTTAGAGAGAGAGAGGGAAGGAGGGAATGTTCAGTTAGAGAGAGAGAGGGAAGGAGGGAATGTTCAGTTAGAGAGAGAGAGGGAAGGAGGGAATGTTCAGTTAGAGAGAGAGAGGGAAGGAGGGAATGTTCAGTTAGAGAGAGAGAGGGAAGGAGGGAATGTTCAGTTAGAGAGAGAGAGGGAAGGAGGGAATGTTCAGTTAGAGAGAGAGGGAAGGAGGGAATGTTCAGTTAGAGAGAGAGAGGGAAGGAGGGAATGTTCAGTTAGAGAGAGAGAGGGAAGGAGGGAATGTTCAGTTAGAGAGAGAGAGGGAAGGAGGGAATGTTCAGTTAGAGAGAGAGAGGGAAGGAGGGAATGTTCAGTTAGAGAGAGAGGGAAGGAGGGAATGTTCAGTTAGAGAGAGAGAGGGAAGGAGGGAATGTTCAGTTAGAGAGAGAGAGGGAAGGAGGGAATGTTCAGTTAGAGAGAGAGAGGGAAGGAGGGAATGTTCAGTTAGAGAGAGAGAGGGAAGGAGGGAATGTTCAGTTAGAGAGAGAGAGGGAAGGAGGGAATGTTCAGTTAGAGAGAGAGAGGGAAGGAGGGAATGTTCAGTTAGAGAGAGAGAGGGAAGGAGGGAATGTTCAGTTAGAGAGAGAGAGGGAAGGAGGGAATGTTCAGTTAGAGAGAGAGAGGGAAGGAGGGAATGTTCAGTTAGAGAGAGAGAGGGAAGGAGGGAATGTTCAGTTAGAGAGAGAGAGGGAAGGAGGGAATGTTCAGTTAGAGAGAGAGAGGGAAGGAGGGAATGTTCAGTTAGAGAGAGAGAGGGAAGGAGGGAATGTTCAGTTAGAGAGAGAGAGGGAAGGAGGGAATGTTCAGTTAGAGAGAGAGAGGGAAGGAGGGAATGTTCAGTTAGAGAGAGAGAGGGAAGGAGGGAATGTTCAGTTAGAGAGAGAGAGGGAAGGAGGGAATGTTCAGTTAGAGAGAGAGAGGGAAGGAGGGAATGTTCAGTTAGAGAGAGAGGGAAGGAGGGAATGTTCAGTTAGAGAGAGAGAGGGAAGGAGGGAATGTTCAGTTAGAGAGAGAGAGGGAAGGAGGGAATGTTCAGTTAGAGAGAGAGGGAAGGAGGGAATGTTCAGTTAGAGAGAGAGAGGGAAGGAGGGAATGTTCAGTTAGAGAGAGAGAGGGAAGGAGGGAATGTTCAGTTAGAGAGAGAGAGGGAAGGAGGGAATGTTCAGTTAGAGAGAGAGAGGGAAGGAGGGAATGTTCAGTTAGAGAGAGAGAGGGAAGGAGGGAATGTTCAGTTAGAGAGAGAGAGGGAAGGAGGGAATGTTCAGTTAGAGAGAGAGAGGGAAGGAGGGAATGTTCAGTTAGAGAGAGAGAGGGAAGGAGGGAATGTTCAGTTAGAGAGAGAGAGGGAAGGAGGGAATGTTCAGTTAGAGAGAGAGGGAAGGAGGGAATGTTCAGTTAGAGAGAGAGAGGGAAGGAGGGAATGTTCAGTTAGAGAGAGAGAGGGAAGGAGGGAATGTTCAGTTAGAGAGAGAGAGGGAAGGAGGGAATGTTCAGTTAGAGAGAGAGAGGGAAGGAGGGAATGTTCAGTTAGAGAGAGAGAGGGAAGGAGGGAATGTTCAGTTAGAGAGAGAGAGGGAAGGAGGGAATGTTCAGTTAGAGAGAGAGAGGGAAGGAGGGAACGTTCAGTTAGAGAGAGAGAGGAAAGGAGGGAATGTTCAGTTAGAGAGAGAGAGGGAAGGAGGGAATGTTCAGTTAGAAAGAGAGGGAAGGAGGGAATGTTCAGTTAGAGAGAGAGAGACAAAGGGGAATGTTCAGTTAGAGAGAGAGAGGGAAGGAGGGAATGTTCAGTTAGAGAAAGAGGGAAGGAGGGAATGTTCAGTTAGAGAGAGAGAGGGAAGGAGGGAATGTTCAGTTAGAGAGAGAGAGGGAAGGAGGGAAAATTTCAGTTAGAGAGAGAGAGGGAAGGAGGGAATGTTCAGTTAGAGAGAGAGGGGGAAGGAGGGAATGTTCAGTTAGAGAGATAGAGGGAAGGAGGGAATGTTCAGTTAGAGAGTGAGAGGGAAGGAGGGAATGTTCAGTTAGAGAGAGAGGGGAAGGAGGGAATGTTCAGTTAGAGAGAGAGGGAAGGAGGGAATGTTCAGTTAGAGAGAGAGAGGGAAGGAGGGAATGTTCAGTTAGAGAGAGAGGGAAGGAGGGAATGTTCAGTTAGAGAGAGAGAGGGAAGGAGGGAATGTTCAGTTAGAGAGAGAGAGGGAAGGAGGGAATGTTCAGTTAGAGAGAGAGAGGGAAGGAGGGAATGTTCAGTTAGAGAGAGAGGGAAGGAGGGAATGTTCAGTTAGAGAGAGAGGGAAGGAGGGAATGTTCAGTTAGAGAGAGAGATGGAAGGAGGGAATGTTCAGTTAGAGAGAGAGAGGGAAGGAGGGAATGTTCAGTTAGAGAGAGAGAGGGAAGGAGGGAATGTTCAGTTAGAGAGAGAGAGGGAAGGAGGGAATGTTCAGTTAGGGAGAGAGGGAAGGAGGAAATGTTCAGTTAGAGAAAGAGAGGGAAGGAGGGAATGTTCAATTAGAGAGAGAGAGGGAAGGAGGGAATGTTCAGTTAGAGAGAGAGAGGGAAGGAGGGAATGTTCAGTTAGAGAGAGAGAGGGAAGGAGGGAATGTTCAGTTAGAGAGAGAGAGGGAAGGAGGGAATGTTCAGTTAGAGAGAGAGAGGGAAGGAGGGAATGTTCAGTTAGAGAGAGAGAGGGAAGGAGGGAATGTTCAGTTAGAGAGAGAGAGGGAAGGAGGGAATGTTCAGTTAGAGAGAGAGAGGGAAGGAGGGAATGTTCAGTTAGAGAGAGAGGGAAGGAGGGAATGTTCAGTTAGAGAGAGAGAGAAGGAGGGAATGTTCAGTTAGAGAGAGAGAGGGAAGGAGGGAATGTTCAGTTAGAGAGAGGGAGGGAAGGAGGGAATGTTCAGTTAGAGAGAGAGAGGGAAGGAGGGAATGTTCAGTTAGAGAGAGAGAGGGAAGGAGGGAATGTTCAGTTAGAGAGAGAGAGGGAAGGAGGGAATGTTCAGTTAGAGAGAGAGAGGGAAGGAGGGAATGTTCAGTTAGAGAGAGAGGGAAGGAGGGAATGTTCAGTTAGAGAGAGAGGGAAGGAGGGAATGTTCAGTTAGAGAGAGAGAGGGAAGGAGGGAATGTTCAGTTAGAGAGAGAGAGGGAAGGAGGGAATGTTCAGTTAGAGAGAGAGAGGGAAGGAGGGAATGTTCAGTTAGAGAGAGAGAGGGAAGGAGGGAATGTTCAGTTAGAGAGAGGGAAGGAGGGAATGTTCAGTTAGAGAGAGAGAGGGAAGGAGGGAATGTTCAGTTAGAGAGAGAGAGGGAAGGAGGGAATGTTCAGTTAGAGAGAGAGAGGGAAGGAGGGAAAGTTCAGTTAGAGAGAGAGAGGGAAGGAGGGAATGTTCAGTTAGAGAGAGAGAGGGAAGGAGGGAATGTTCAGTTAGAGAGAGAGAGGGAAGGAGGGAATGTTCAGTTAGAGAGAGGGAGGGAAGGAGGGAATGTTCAGTTAGAGAGAGAGGGAAGGAGGGAATGTTCAGTTAGAGAGAGAGAGGGAAGGAGGGAAAGTTCAGTTAGAGAGAGAGAGGGAAGGAGGGAATGTTCAGTTAGAGAGAGAGGGAAGGAGGGAATGTTCAGTTAGAGAGAGAGAGGGAAGGAGGGAATGTTCAGTTAGAGAGAGAGAGGGAAGGAGGGAATGTTCAGTTAGAGAGAGAGAGGGAAGGAGGGAATGTTCAGTTAGAGAGAGAGGGAAGGAGGGAATGTTCAGTTAGAGAGAGAGGGAAGGAGGGAATGTTCAGTTAGAGAGAGAGAGGGAAGGAGGGAATGTTCAGTTAGAGAGAGAGAGGGAAGGAGGGAATGTTCAGTTAGAGAGAGAGAGGGAAGGAGGGAATGTTCAGTTAGAGAGAGAGAGGGAAGGAGGGAATGTTCAGTTAGAGAGAGAGAGGGAAGGAGGGAATGTTCAGTTAGAGAGAGAGAGGGAAGGAGGGAATGTTCAGTTAGAGAGAGAGAGGGAAGGAGGGAATGTTCAGTTAGAGAGAGAGAGGGAAGGAGGGAATGTTCAGTTAGAGAGAGAGAGGGAAGGAGGGAATGTTCAGTTAGAGAGAGAGGGAAGGAGGGAATGTTCAGTTAGAGAGAGAGAGGGAAGGAGGGAATGTTCAGTTAGAGAGAGAGAGGGAAGGAGGGAATGTTCAGTTAGAGAGAGAGAGGGAAGGAGGGAATGTTCAGTTAGAGAGAGAGAGGGAAGGAGGGAATGTTCAGTTAGAGAGAGAGAGGGAAGGAGGGAATGTTCAGTTAGAGAGAGAGAGGGAAGGAGGGAAAGTTCAGTTAGAGAGAGAGAGGGAAGGAGGGAATGTTCAGTTAGAGAGAGAGAGGGAAGGAGGGAATGTTCAGTTAGAGAGAGAGAGGGAAGGAGGGAATGTTCAGTTAGAGAGAGAGAGACGAAGAGGGAATGTTCAGTTAGAGAGAGAGAGGGAAGGAGGGAATGTTCAGTTAGAGAGAGAGAGGGAAGGAGGGAATGTTCAGTTAGAGAGAGAGGGAAGGAGGGAATGTTCAGTTAGAGAGAGAGAGGAAGGAGGGAATGTTCAGTTAGAGAGAGAGAGGGAAGGAGGGAATGTTCAGTTAGAGAGAGAGAGGGAAGGAGGGAATGTTCAGTTAGAGAGAGAGAGGGAAGGAGGGAATGTTCAGTTAGAGAGAGAGGGAAGGAGGGAATGTTCAGTTAGAGAGAGAGAGGGAAGGAGGGAATGTTCAGTTAGAGAGAGAGAGGGAAGGAGGGAATGTTCAGTTAGAGAGAGAGGGAAGGAGGGAATGTTCAGTTAGAGAGAGAGGGAAGGAGGGAATGTTCAGTTAGAGAGAGAGAGGGAAGGAGGGAATGTTCAGTTAGAGAGAGAGAGGGAAGGAGGGAATGTTCAGTTAGAGAGAGAGAGGGAAGGAGGGAATGTTCAGTTAGAGAGAGAGAGGGAAGGAGGGAATGTTCAGTTAGAGAGAGAGAGGGAAGGAGGGAATGTTCAGTTAGAGAGAGAGGGAAGGAGGGAATGTTCAGTTAGAGAGAGAGAGGGAAGGAGGGAATGTTCAGTTAGAGAGAGAGGGAAGGAGGGAATGTTCAGTTAGAGAGAGAGAGAGAGAAGGAGGGAATGTTCAGTTAGAGAGAGAGAGGGAAGGAGGGAATGTTCAGTTAGAGAGAGAGAGGGAAGGAGGGAATGTTCAGTTAGAGAGAGAGAGGGAAGGAGGGAATGTTCAGTTAGAGAGAGAGAGGGAAGGAGGGAATGTTCAGTTAGAGAGAGAGAGGGAAGGAGGGAATGTTCAGTTAGAGAGAGAGAGGGAAGGAGGGAATGTTCAGTTAGAGAGAGAGAGGAAGGAGGGAATGTTCAGTTAGAGAGAGAGAGGGAAGGAGGGAATGTTCAGTTAGAGAGAGAGAGGGAAGGAGGGAATGTTCAGTTAGAGAGAGAGAGGGAAGGAGGGAATGTTCAGTTAGAGAGAGAGAGGGAAGGAGGGAATGTTCAGTTAGAGAGAGAGAGGGAAGGAGGGAATGTTCAGTTAGAGAGAGAGAGGGAAGGAGGGAATGTTCAGTTAGAGAGAGAGAGGGAAGGAGGGAATGTTCAGTTAGAGAGAGAGAGGGAAGGAGGGAATGTTCAGTTAGAGAGAGAGAGGGAAGGAGGGAATGTTCAGTTAGAGAGAGAGGGATGGAGGGAATGTTCAGTTAGAGAGAGAGAGGGAAGGAGGGAATGTTCAGTTAGAGAGAGAGAGGGAAGGAGGGAATGTTCAGTTAGAGAGAGAGAGGGAAGGAGGGAATGTTCAGTTAGAGAGAGAGAGGGAAGGAGGGAATGTTCAGTTAGAGAGAGAGAGGGAAGGAGGGAATGTTCAGTTAGAGAGAGAGGGAAGGAGGGAATGTTCAGTTAGAGAGAGAGAGGGAAGGAGGGAATGTTCAGTTAGAGAGAGAGAGGGAAGGAGGGAATGTTCAGTTAGAGAGAGAGAGGGAAGGAGGGAATGTTCAGTTAGAGAGAGAGAGGGAAGGAGGGAATGTTCAGTTAGAGAGAGAGAGGGAAGGAGGGAATGTTCAGTTAGAGAGAGAGAGGGAAGGAGGGAATGTTCAGTTAGAGAGAGAGAGGGAAGGAGGGAATGTTCAGTTAGAGAGAGAGAGGGAAGGAGGGAATGTTCAGTTAGAGAGAGAGAGGGAAGGAGGGAATGTTCAGTTAGAGAGAGAGGGAAGGAGGGAATGTTCAGTTAGAGAGAGAGAGGGAAGGAGGGAATGTTCAGTTAGAGAGAGAGAGGGAAGGAGGGAATGTTCAGTTAGAGAGAGAGAGGGAAGGAGGGAATGTTCAGTTAGAGAGAGAGAGGGAAGGAGGGAATGTTCAGTTAGAGAGAGAGAGGGAAGGAGGGAATGTTCAGTTAGAGAGAGAGAGGGAAGGAGGGAATGTTCAGTTAGAGAGAGAGAGGGAAGGAGGGAATGTTCAGTTAGAGAGAGAGAGGGAAGGAGGGAATGTTCAGTTAGAGAGAGAGAGGGAAGGAGGGAATGTTCAGTTAGAGAGAGAGAGGGAAGGAGGGAATGTTCAGTTAGAGAGAGAGGGAAGGAGGGAATGTTCAGTTAGAGAGAGAGAGGGAAGGAGGGAATTTTCAGTTAGAGAGAGAGAGGGAAGGAGGGAATGTTCAGTTAGAGAGAGAGAGGGAAGGAGGGAATGTTCAGTTAGAGAGAGAGAGGGAAGGAGGGAATGTTCAGTTAGAGAGAGAGAGGGAAGGAGGGAATGTTCAGTTAGAGAGAGAGAGGGAAGGAGGGAATGTTCAGTTAGAGAGAGAGAGACAAAGATGGAATGTTCAGTTAGAGAGAGAGAGGGAAGGAGGGAATGTTCAGTTAGAGAGAGAGGGAAGGAGGGAATGTTCAGTTAGAGAGAGAGAGGGAAGGAGGGAATGTTCAGTTAGAGAGAGAGAGGGAAGGAGGGAATGTTCAGTTAGAGAGAGAGGGAAGGAGGGAATGTTCAGTTAGAGAGAGAGGGAAGGAGGGAATGTTCAGTTAGAGAGAGAGAGGGAAGGAGGGAATGTTCAGTTAGAGAGAGAGAGGGAAGGAGGGAATGTTCAGTTAGATTGAGAGAGAGGGAAGGAGGGAATGTTCAGTTAGAGAGAGAGAGGGAAGGAGGGAATGTTCAGTCAGATTGAGAGAGAGGGAAGAAGGGAATGTTCAGTTAGAGAGAGAGAGGGAAGGAGGGAATGTTCAGTTAGAGAGAGACGGAAGGAGGGAATGTTCAGTTAGAGAGAGAGAGGGAAGGAGGGAATGTTCAGTTAGAGAGAGAGAGGGAAGGAGGGAATGTTCAGTTAGAGAGAGAGAGGGAAGGAGGGAATGTTCAGTTAGAGAGAGAGAGGGAAGGAGGGAATGTTCAGTTAGAGAGAGAGAGGGAAGGAGGGAATGTTCAGTTAGAGAGAGAGGGAAGGAGGGAATGTTCAGTTAGAGAGAGAGAGGGAAGGAGGGAATGTTCAGTTAGAGAGAGAGAGGGAAGGAGGGAATGTTCAGTTAGAGAGAGAGGGAAGGAGGGAATGTTCAGTTAGAGGGAGAGAGACAAAGAGGGAATGTTCAGTTAGAGAGAGAGGGAAGGAGGGAATGTTCAGTTAGAGAGAGAGAGGGAAGGAGGGAATGTTCAGTTAGAGAGAGAGAGGGAAGGAGGGAATGTTCAGTTAGAGAGAGAGAGGGAAGGAGGGAATGTTCAGTTAGAGAGATAGGGATGGAGGGAACGTTCAGATAGAGAGAGAGAGGAAAGGAGGGAATGTTCAGTTAGAGAGAGAGAGGGATGGAGGGAATGTTCAGTTAGAGAGAGAGAGGGAAGGAGGGAATGTTCAGTTAGAGAGAGAGAGACAAGGAGGGAATGTTCAGTTAGAGAGAGAGAGGGAAGGAGGGAATGTTCAGTTAGAGAGAGAGAGGGAAGGAGGGAATGTTCAGTTAGAGAGAGAGAGGGAAGGAGGGAATGTTCAGTTAGAGAGAGAGAGGGAAGGAGGGAATGTTCAGTTAGAGAGAGAGAGGGAAGGAGGGAATGTTCAGTTAGAGAGAGAGAGAGGGAAGGAGGGAATGTTCAGTTAGAGAGAGAGAGGGAAGGAGGGAAAGTTCAGTTAGAGAGAGAGAGGGAAGGAGGGAATGTTCAGTTAGAGAGAGAGAGGGAAGGAGGGAATGTTCAGTTAGAGAGAGAGAGGGAAGGAGGGAATGTTCAGTTAGAGAGAGGGAAGGAGGGAATGTTCAGTTAGAGAGAGAGGGAAGGAGGGAATGTTCAGTTAGAGAGAGAGAGGGAAGGAGGGAATGTTCAGTTAGAGAGAGAGAGGGAAGGAGGGAATGTTCAGTTAGAGAGAGAGGGAAGGAGGGAATGTTCAGTTAGAGAGAGATAGATAAAGAGGGAATGTTCAGTTAGAGAGAGAGAGGGAAGGAGGGAATGTTCAGTTAGAGAGAGAGAGGGAAGGAGGGACTGTTCAGTTAGAGAGAGAGGGAAGGAAGGAATGTTCAGTTAGAGAGAGAGGGAAGGAGGGAATGTTCAGTTAGAGAGAGAGAGGGAAGGAGGGAATGTTCAGTTAGAGAGAGAGAGGGAAGGAGGGAATGTTCAGTTAGAGAGAGAGAGGGAAGGAGGGAATGTTCAGTTAGAGAGAGAGAGGGAAGGAGGGAATGTTAAGTTAGAGAGAGAGAGGGAAGGAGGGAATGTTCAGTTAGAGAGAGAGAGGGAAGGAGGGAATGTTCAGTTAGAGAGAGAGAGGGAAGGAGGGAATGTTCAGTTAGAGAGAGAGAGGGAAGGAGGGAATGTTCAGTTAGAGAGAGAGAGGGAAGGAGGGAATGTTCAGTTAGAGAGAGAGAGGGAAGGAGGGAATGTTCAGTTAGAGAGAGAGGGAAGGAGGGAATGTTCAGTTAGAGAGAGAGAGGGAAGGAGGGAATGTTCAGTTAGAGAGAGAGAGGGAAGGAGGGAATGTTCAGTTAGAGAGAGAGAGGGAAGGAGGGAATGTTCAGTTAGAGAGAGAGAGGGAAGGAGGGAATGTTCAGTTAGAGAGAGAGAGGGAAGGAGGGAATGTTCAGTTAGAGAGAGAGGGAAGGAGGGAATGTTCAGTTAGAGAGAGAGAGGGAAGGAGGGAATGTTCAGTTAGAGAGAGAGAGGGAAGGAGGGAATGTTCAGTTAGAGAGAGAGAGGGAAGGAGGGAATGTTCAGTTAGAGAGAGAGAGGGAAGGAGGGAATGTTTAGTTAGAGAGAGAGAGGGAAGGAGGGAATGTTCAGTTAGAGAGAGAGAGGGAAGGAGGGAATGTTCAGTTAGAGAGAGAGAGGGAAGGAGGGAATGTTCAGTTAGAGAGAGAGGGAAGGAGGGAATGTTCAGTTAGAGAGAGAGGGAAGGAGGGAATGTTCAGTTAGAGAGAGAGAGGGAAGGAGGGAATGTTCAGTTAGAGAGAGAGAGGGAAGGAGGGAATGTTCAGTTAGAGAGAGAGGGAAGGAGGGAATGTTCAGTTAGAGAGAGAGAGGGAAGGAGGGAATGTTCAGTTAGAGAGAGAGAGGGAAGGAGGGAATGTTCAGTTAGAGAGAGAGGGAAGGAGGGAATGTTCAGTTAGAGAGAGAGAGGGAAGGAGGGAATGTTCAGTTAGAGAGAGAGAGGGAAGGAGGGAATGTTCAGTTAGAGAGAGAGAGGGAAGGAGGGAATGTTCAGTTAGAGAGAGAGAGGGAAGGAGGGAATGTTCAGTTAGAGAGAGAGAGGGAAGGAGGGAATGTTCAGTTAGAGAGAGAGGGAAGGAGGGAATGTTCAGTTAGAGAGAGAGAGGGAAGGAGGGAATGTTCAGTTAGAGAGAGAGAGGGAAGGAGGGAATGTTCAGTTAGAGAGAGAGAGGGAAGGAGGGAATGTTCAGTTAGAGAGAGAGAGGGAAGGAGGGAATGTTCAGTTAGAGAGAGAGAGGGAAGGAGGGAATGTTCAGTTAGAGAGAGAGAGGGAAGGAGGGAATGTTCAGTTAGAGAGAGAGAGGGAAGGAGGGAATGTTCAGTTAGAGAGAGAGAGGGAAGGAGGGAATGTTCAGTTAGAGAGAGAGAGGGAAGGAGGGAATGTTCAGTTAGAGAGAGAGAGGGAAGGAGGGAATGTTCAGTTAGAGAGAGAGAGGGAAGGAGGGAATGTTCAGTTAGAGAGAGAGAGGGAAGGAGGGAATGTTCAGTTAGAGAGAGAGAGGGAAGGAGGGAATGTTCAGTTAGAGAGAGAGAGGGAAGGAGGGAATGTTCAGTTAGAGAGAGAGAGGGAAGGAGGGAATGTTCAGTTAGAGAGAGAGAGGGAAGGAGGGAATGTTCAGTTAGAGAGAGAGAGGGAAGGAGGGAATGTTCAGTTAGAGAGAGAGAGGGAAGGAGGGAATGTTCAGTTAGAGAGAGAGAGGGAAGGAGGGAATGTTCAGTTAGAGAGAGAGAGGGAAGGAGGGAATGTTCAGTTAGAGAGAGAGAGGGAAGGAGGGAATGTTCAGTTAGAGAGAGAGAGGGAAGGAGGGAATGTTCAGTTAGAGAGAGAGAGGGAAGGAGGGAATGTTCAGTTAGAGAGAGAGAGGGAAGGAGGGAATGTTCAGTTAGAGAGAGAGAGGGAAGGAGGGAATGTTCAGTTAGAGAGAGAGAGGGAAGGAGGGAATGTTCAGTTAGAGAGAGAGAGGGAAGGAGGGAATGTTCAGTTAGAGAGAGAGAGGGAAGGAGGGAATGTTCAGTTAGAGAGAGAGAGGGAAGGAGGGAATGTTCAGTTAGAGAGAGAGAGGGAAGGAGGGAATGTTCAGTTAGAGAGAGAGAGGGAAGGAGGGAATGTTCAGTTAGAGAGAGAGAGGGAAGGAGGGAATGTTCAGTTAGAGAGAGAGAGGGAAGGAGGGAATGTTCAGTTAGAGAGAGAGAGGGAAGGAGGGAATGTTCAGTTAGAGAGAGAGAGGGAAGGAGGGAATGTTCAGTTAGAGAGAGAGAGGGAAGGAGGGAATGTTCAGTTAGAGAGAGAGAGGGAAGGAGGGAATGTTCAGTTAGAGAGAGAGGGAAGGAGGGAATGTTCAGTTAGAGAGAGAGAGGGAAGGAGGGAATGTTCAGTTAGAGAGAGAGGGAAGGAGGGAATGTTCAGTTAGAGAGAGAGAGGGAAGGAGGGAATGTTCAGTTAGAGAGAGAGAGGGAAGGAGGGAATGTTCAGTTAGAGAGAGAGAGGGAAGGAGGGAATGTTCAGTTAGAGAGAGAGAGGGAAGGAGGGAATGTTCAGTTAGAGAGAGAGAGGGTAGGAGGGAATGTTCAGTTAGAGAGAGAGAGGGAAGGAGGGAATGTTCAGTTAGAGAGAGAGAGGGAAGGAGGGAATGTTCAGTTAGAGAGAGAGAGGGAAGGAGGGAATGTTCAGTTAGAGAGAGAGAGGGAAGGAGGGATTGTTCAGTTAGAGAGAGAGAGGGAAGGAGGGAATGTTCAGTTAGAGAGAGAGAGTGAAGGAGGGAATGTTCAGTTAGAGAGAGAGAGGGAAGGAGGGAATGTTCAGTTTGAGAGAGAGAGGGAAGGAGGGAATGTTCAGTTAGAGAGAGAGAGGGAAGGAGGGAATGTTCAGTTAGAGAGAGAGAGGGAAGGAGGGAATGTTCAGTTAGAGAGAGAGAGGGAAGGAGGGAATGTTCAGTTAGAAAGAGAGGGAAGGAGGGAATGTTCAGTTTGAGAGAGAGAGGGAAGGAGGGAATGTTCAGTTAGACAGAGAGAGGGAAGGAGGGAATGTTCAGTTAGAGAGAGAGAGGGAAGGAGGGAATGTTCAGTTAGAGAGAGAGAGGGAATGAGGGAATGTTCAGTTAGAAAGAGAGGGAAGGAGGGAATGTTCAGTTTGAGAGAGAGAGGGAAGGAGGGAATGTTCAGTTAGAGAGAGAGAGGGAAGGAGGGAATGTTCAGTTAGAGAGAGAGAGGGAAGGAGGGAATGTTCAGTTAGAGAGAGAGAGGGAAGGAGGGAATGTTCAGTTAGAGAGAGAGGGAAGGAGGGAATGTTCAGTTAGAGAGAGAGAGGGAAGGAGGGAATGTTCAGTTAGAGAGAGAGAGGGAAGGAGGGAATGTTCAGTTAGAGAGAGAGAGGGAAGGAGGGAATGTTCAGTTTGAGAGAGAGAGGGAAGGAGGGAATGTTCAGTTTGAGAGAGAGAGGGAAGGAGGGAATGTTCAGTTAGAGAGAGAGAGGGAAGGACGGAATGTTCAGTTAGAGAGAGAGAGGGAAGGACGGAATGTTCAGTTAGATTGAGAGAGAGGGAAGGAGGGAATGTTCAGTTAGAGAGAGAGAGAGGGAAGGAGGGAATGTTCAGTTAGAGAGAGAGAGGGAAGGAGGGAATGTTCAGTTCGAGAGAGAGAGGGAAGGAGGGAATGTTCAGTTAGAGAGAGAGGGAAGGAGGGAATGTTCATTTAGAGGGAGAGGGAAGAAGGGAATGTTCAGTTGGAGAGAGAGAGGGAAGGAGGGAATGTTCAGTTACAGAGAGAGAGGGAATGAGGGAATGTTCAGTTAGAGAGAGAGGGAGGGAAGGAGGGAATGTTCAGTTAGAGAGAGAGAGGGAAGGAGGTAATGTTCAGTTAAAGAGAGAGAGGGAAGGAGGGATTTTTCAGTTTGAGAGAGAGAGGGAAGGAGGGAATGTTCAGTAAGAGAGAGAGGGAAGGAGGGAATGTTCAGTTAGAGAGAGAGAGGGAAGGAGGGAATGTTCGGTTAGAGAGAGAGAGGTAAGGAGGGAATGTTCAGTTAGAGAGAGAGAGGGAAGGAGGGAATGTTCAGTTTGAGAGCGAGAGGGAAGGAGGGAATGTTCAGTTAGAGAGAGAGAGGGAAGGAGGGATTGTTCAGTTAGAGAGAGAGAGGGAAGGAGGGAATGTTCAGTTAGAGAGAGAGAGGGAAGGAGGGAGTGTTCAGTTAGAGAGAGAGAGGGAAGGAAGGAATGTACAGTTACAGAGAGAGAG